>NW_020214330.1:85504-250326 GCF_003070985.1 Temnothorax curvispinosus
ATCTCTCACCAACATCGTAGTTTATTTCTCTCATAATCTCTTCTTTTTCGTAATACTTTAATGCATATTTATATAAAAACTAAATAATCTACAAAATACCATAATTCCTAGCTTACGTTCCCAGAGCACACAGTAACGATTATATATGTATAATGGATGTTGTTAAAATATTCGTTAGATTAATAAAAACCCCTGTCTCTTCATCCTGCTTTCAGACCATGTACAAAATCACGATCGTGTAAAGCCGTTTCTGTCGTTCCTTGCGCGCAAAATATGCAGTTCCTGCAGTAAATTCAATTCTACGTCTACATTGATTTATAAGAATGTATTTATCTCATCGACGCTCGGTTCCTTTTGTTAGACAATTCACGCCGCGCCTGGCAAAGTCTGCAAATGTCGCGAATACACGATACAATATGTGCCGTATGTGTACTGCACGTGCATCGTTGCAGCTGCACGTGCGATGCATTCGCGAGCGAATTTGCCACCGATAAAGCCGACTGAATCGTGAGCAACGTCGATGGCTTACAAAGTCACTCATACGCGTGATGGCGTTCGTCGATTGTGGGATTCGCGTCCATATGCATTTTTGTCGACAGAGCCGAAGGGCCGCACCTAAATTGATTCTGATACGCAAAGGTAGAGCTTACACAACTGGTAAAATAAAATCCGTCACGCGCATGTGTAATATTCGCTGGCTAGTTTAGCCCCAAACCAAATATTGTCAAACGTGACAGTGACAAGCGAATTCTGGTTAACGACAAAAAGTTAAAAATATTACTTGCCGAATTAATGCATATATCCTCGAGTAATATTACTTCAACTGTGCGTGTATTATTAATAAAATTTTATAATGTATACTTTATGTATCTAACTTATATAACAAAGAAAGAGAAAATTTAAAAGTATATATCATCCATTATTCGTGACTGAATGTCGTAATAAATCGCGATATATAGGTATTATCGAATTAACATTCGTAACCGCATCTCGTCGTCTAATCTCTTTTGTTATTTTCACTAACGCTTTTTTCATATTCTTCAACGCTTACAAGATATCTTTTTTCATCCTTCTCCTTCGACTCTTTCCTTTAATCTCCACCCTTCCACTTTGCTAATCCAGTATTAAACTTTCTCTTCCTGCTACGTTCCTTTCTACCCGATCCTCGGCTTATAGCTACTGATCCAGCATTAAAACTCTTCTTAGCAGTCTCGTTCTCGATCCTCATCTTGTGACACTCGTAATCCACTCGTTCTTCCTCATCCTCGCTCATGGATACGCATATGATTCTTTCGTTACAATCGAACAATTATAACCCTGCATGTCATTGTAGATATTTCTTCTGTTTTATGAAGACAGAATTATAAAATCTTTCAAGAAAAATGCATTACCAAAATATTTAGATTATTGAAGTATTTAAAACGAAAAAATACTTTGTACTTTTACCTATTAAATTTCGAAAATGCAGATATGTAATTCGTTCTTTTGTTTCTAATGTACAAGAGATAATTACCGAAGAATTTAATATTAGAATTATGAAATTATAAAAACTCCCTTTAGAAACTTTTATTTAAAAAATTTATTTCCAAAGTTCTTCTAAAAACGGATATTAGATACTGTTTCTTATACATTACTTTAAGAATATTTAATGGCGACATAAAAAAATGTTTCCTTATCAAATTCATGAAATAAAAATCATACTAACATAAAATTTCTATAATAATGTTCTTTCTTTTTATTTAATGTAACTAACAATAAATTTTAATTTCGAAAAAATGTGTAGAAAAACTAACTAGAATTAACACAATTCAAGATCTGAAACACTAGAAAAACGATAATTGAATTCAGTTGACTGTAGTTGATTGAATCTAACTGTAAAACTTTATTTCTATTTTAGTTGCTGAGTTCGATCGTAGTAGTCGGTGGGACGAACGTAGCTGGCGCACTGACACATCACCCTCGGGAACTGGCGCAAAGACAAGCATTCCTTGAAACTCGACAATGTGTCGAAGCACGTTTGACCACGCAGCGAGAGAATCAGCAACAGGTATGCTACTGCATTTACAAAAAGTTCGTATTTGACTCGATTAAAGAATAAAAAAACAAAACTGATAAAATTATAAATTTGCAGGAATTATAAATTTAAAAAATAAAAATTTATAAATATATGTTTAATAATAATAAAAATAATTGTAAAAATTAAAAAGATAAAGATATTAAAAATGTGTAATTATTTTATAAACTATTATATTTTAAGAAAAAACTTCTGAGTATCGAATTTTTAAGAAATGAAGAGTGCTAAAATAAAGCAATATAAACTCTAGCAATAATATTATATATATATATATATATATATCTTGCAACATAAAGTTGATTGAGACTGTTATCTAGAGAGCGAAAAGGATTAATAAGAAATAAAAAGGTAATAAAAAATAAAAAATTTCAGATCTCTAAGAAAGTTGAAGATTAACTTAAAGGACAACGATGAAACTCATTTATCGATAAGGGGCAAAAAACAAGTAGAACCGTGATACACGAAGTTCGAGACGTTGGGAAATCTGATTTTTCTTCACAGATAGCTATGATAATGTTTCTATTGTTGGAATTACTAAAATCTCGTTTAGTAAAACCTCATAGTTTGAAGTATTATATAACAGGATAAAGCTAATATATTTGACGACATCGAGCTAAATTTTATCGGCGCATATCTTGATGATTAAATTCTGATACAAAGAAAATCATTGTTTGGTTGAAATTTATATAATTATAATGATCTTATTTATTAAATATAATCTTATTTATTTCAAAAAAAAAAAAATGTAACATGTGTCACATTGCAAAAGATAGTCAAAGTATATCAACGTTTTTAATAGCAAATAAAACTGTTCATCTAATGGCAACATACGTTTATTTGCCATTTAATATTTTACAACAATGTTATTGCAATTTCTCTCATTTTATCAGTATATAAAAAACATAGAAGTTCTTCTTATTAAAATATTTAATGACTTGTATTAGTATTAAAAATATATTTATTTTTCAATGTAAAACTTCAATAAAGAATATCCGATATGCGGATCTCTTTCTGTTTCGGTAGACTATTTTCGTATTTCTTTCATAAATAAATACGGTTAACTTATAGATGACACAATTCTCTATTAATGGTAAGGAAGACGATTATATCTGGAGACGTCGCGGAGATCACAACTGAGAGATCTGTTTTAATGTCAAATCCAATAATCTTCTAATCGACATTGATAAAACCATGTCATGGAAGTAACGATTATTATCATTCCCGCGGCGCACCATTCTGCCGGAATCTCGAGTAATTGACGCCTTTATTAATTATTAATGACGCCATCAATGTAGACCGCACGTAAATGCACAAAGGGGATTTGTGTTCTATGTTCAGAAACCGCGAATATGGCTCGAATAGTTCAATCAGAAAACGTACATTTAAAAATTCTTTCCCACAGAAATCAATATAAAAATTAAAACTATTCTAAAGTCAGATTCCAATTAAAGAAACTTTTTTAATTAAAGGTAAAGTGGAAAGCATTTATATACATACGAAAAACCTCACAGAATCGATCCCTTTTGAACTAATTGAGGTCTTTTCTTTTCCGGTAGTACAATACAATATCGACATAATTCGGATTGGAACATGTTAAGTAAAGACGGCTTTAAAAAAATATGCTAAATAAAAATCATAACGGTAATTTTCCAAACAAAACTTCTTAACGCTCTCAACAAATTGAAAATTTACAAAAGCGACTAAAGTACGTACTCAGTATAGTCAGTAGCACAATATTCAATGCGAAGTCACTCATCTGTGGGGTTCGAAGATGAAAACGCGTCGCGCTACAGATAAATCCCGAGACTCGCGTATAATATCGTCGTTGTCGGACGCGCGATTAGAAATTTCTTTCACAAAGAATTCAGGGTATGGCGATAACGAGCGATTCGATTTGGACTTCCATTCGAAGATCCGAAAGGATTCGCCGATGGAACATTTCACGAACGATTGTCGTCGAGCGTATATAGGTGAATGTATGTATAGAAAGTACTCAGAATCATTGTGCATTCTTTCATTTCTACAGATTTCCTGGTAAACTCGCAATCAATTTTTCCGTAGCGAAAACTCAAACAACGATTTTACAAATAAATATACAACCTTTCAAGAAGTCATATTTGCATTTTTCAAATATCGAATTAATAATATATGATAGCATGACATCAAATAAGAATTTTTTAAATTAGTAAATAACGAAAAATTGCGCTATTTTTAGATATGTAAAAGAAAATGTTCAATAACCGCGTTTATATTATCTTTATAAGTAAATAAAAAATACGCAAATTTTCCATAAATTATATCTCACGCTCAATCTGGCAAATAAATTAACGGGAGAGCAATAGTTTACGGAAGTTTACGTAAGAAAAAGAAAATGTGTACGACCAGTGTGCGAAATCAAACTGCGTGCTCATTAAATAGCACATGTTCAATTCCTTGTTGTCGATACGCGTGTTGTTTTTAACACGCCTGTGGTCCTGTAGTCTTTGTGAGAATTTTATCCCGCGGGAATGTTAAACGATATTGCAGTATAATTATTATTTTACGATGCCGCGGGCCCAATATTCTCGTTCTGCTTCATTGTTTATAGAACTTTGGCATTGCGCGTATTAAAACAAAACGACGTCTGCATTGAAAAGCGTGCGAATTTAGCCGAAATACGGCGGTCGGCCAACAAAGCTTCGGGGTGAATTTATTTCGCGTGAACGTGTTGTCCAACAGTCGGAAAATAACGGACAAACTGTTTGTCGAGGCACAAGAGCTTTAATAAATAGAGTGCGCCGATTGTTCATCAACTATTTTTTTTTCAATTCTCACGTATTTTCACTCAGCTCAGTTGAAGCACCTCCTCCTAGTTAAAATAAACTTTTTAAACAACAGCGGAATATACTTCGAAATAGAGGCAACGCTTCCCTTATTTCTGAGACAAATGAACAAATGTAATGAACAGGCAGCTCTAACTTTGTCATTACTTCATTTCACTACTACTACTACTTCCTCATTTGTTGTTAAGACTTTCTTTTGCTAAGACTCATTTTTATTTATTTTTATGCTTTTTATTTATCTATTATTTAAGTATTTGAGTTAAGTATTTTATTTTTCATTTATATTTATATTTTTACTTATTTCGTTGTAGAATATATAATACTGTAACTAATATCTATAAGCACTCCACCACTAATTATCTTTATCACACATCCAAAGAGCTTAAAATATCGTTGTGTGATCTCGATCAGAATTCTCTGATTATGGTTTATTTCCAGCGACGTACAAAAATAACGGAAACCGAAATAATCGCCGACAGGCTGCAAAGTCTATTAAAGTCTATTAAAGATAGCACATCTTATCGAATATCTTTCGCTCATAATCACAACGCTATTGTAACGGGAAGGGCTTTATATTATTAATCAGAAATCCGTGAACACACCGTTGCGATATCAATCTATTGTTCACGCTTGCTCGTTGATCGCCCACGGTCATCCCGTATATACGAAACATCGCCGTCGAATCACGACGTTGAATGTATGGGTATGCGTTTAACAGCGATGAACATGCACCGAAATGCTGATCTCGTCTTCCTTTGATCAGAATCGCTTCAATCGTCAAGAACGACAAAGCAGACCACATTCGCGCACTGCGGAAGCAGCAATAACAAGAATAATAACCCACAGAAGAGGAAATCTAAATAATACACTTTTGCAAACGCAGTGATCTTCTACATTCATTGACCGGATACGATACGCACATGCGCGCGATACCGATTTGTTCTTTAACTCATATAAGTATAGTAATCGTTCTCCTCAACCTCGGTTAATTTTAAATATAATTTCTTTTGTTTTTGTCCTTTCTTAACCTTATTTTTGGAAAGTGCAAAAAACTGAAAAAACCACAGTGAAACGAGACCTAAAGATAGCCGATATTGCAGAAATCAATATTGGAGAAATCAACTTTGACTGTGAGAAAAGAGTGTTAAGCAGTCAAAAGTAGCTCTCTGATTTCCGAGATTGAAAATAATTAATTCCCAAATAAGATTTCTGTCGAAATATATGTAATTCATTTAATTCCACTTAGAACCGAACAAGAGATAACATTATAATTAAAATTTATTTTCTATTTATGTATTTAATGATTAATTGCTAAAAATTCTTGATTCCTAGTCGCTTAGCTAACATTGTCGGCAAGACAAACGCGTAGCAGTCAGTTAAAAATAATTGTGACGCTCTATAGAATCGGAATCGAACCGCGACGTGTCTATATTACACGTAGGCTTGCACATCGCGATGCAGATTCTAAAAGCGCACACAACAACTACATCCGCGCGTATCGATCATCAACACGAAGCTTGTCGAACGCGTCGTCGACTTTGCCTGCACTTGAGAGGTTCCCACAATGTTGACGAGTTCTACGTTTCGAACAATATACGTCGCTCGCTATATGTTTCTCGCCCGTGTGTGTTAACCGAGGTCGTGTCAGTTCGATGTACATTGTACATGATCCCCGCGGAATAGCAAAGATTACCGGCTATTGGAAGGGTGACTCTTTTCCGCTTTAGCTTACGATACCGCAAAGGTTTCCAATCGACAATCGTGGAAACATCCGTGAGCTAGTGCAATGTGCTTTCCGCGATGCTTACAATTAGCGATACAGATTTCGCAAAAATCTCAAGATGTCGCGTGTTAAGAAGTACGGCAGAAGTAAATATTTAATTAAATAATTTCATGGCTAAGCTAGAGAATTTATCGCGACTAAGCGTTAAGATCGGAAACGTAAATTCTACATGAATCTATAAATTAGATTAGATCTTATTATTCAATCGCGACGTATATATGTTTAATTTGTAAAAATTCTTTTCATTTTCGATCGTTTGCAATTTCAAAAATGTATCAGAGATTGCATTATGGCAAATCAACTCGAAATCATTCGTATTATAGAATCTGTGATTAAACTTAAAGGAAAAAGTTCCGATACAAAGTATAGATGCGAAAATAAATAGTATATTATTTATGCTCCACATGTAACAAGCGGGCACGTACATACAATTTGAATTAATAGCGCATAGTAATTATTGAATAACGCATTTAGCTCTTATGTCTGTATTAATCTGCACGTCCCCTAAGCTGACCTATCTATTATGATCCTCCACAGATCTCTCAGGAGGATATTAGAAGATCTATTCCTATAGACTAATTTAATAATGGCTGCTATTGATCATATATATTTTGTTTGATATAGTAGTATATCGATAAATCTAAGAAAATGTTCAATTACTTTTAATTATGTTATTTATGACAACATCGTGAGAGAAATATGAACTGTAACGTAATTAATGAAACTACTATAGAGGTAAAATTAGCTGAAGAAAATTATATTTTAATTGTCATATATAACATCTTAAATTTCACCAACTTTTGCAGTTATATTTTACATCTGACAGTATACTTATTATATAAATAGTAATATATTAGTGATTTAATTTCTATTTTTTAATTTATTTTCATTATAGCTTTTACATGTATTTTATTATCTCTATTTAATTTTATTGTTTTTTTTTTAATTTAAGCAAGTGTAAATATCCTGATAATAATATTTAATTGTAACTTATTTTTCAGGAAAGGCTCTTGCTCAGCGTATTACCAAGGCACGTTGCTATGGAGATGAAAGCCGATATAGCCGGAAAACCGAAGGACACGATGTTTCACAAAATTTATATTCAAAGACATGAGAACGTCAGGTACGTCGCGCCGATGGTCTGCGAACAAATAGCAGTCATTTAAGACGCGCAACTTTAGAAAGAACCAAAAAAAACCATGTCACTTCGAAAATGTCACTTTGACATTTTTTGCAAATGAGACCCAGTTCCGCTTTGTTACTAAATAAGCTCAAGGAAATTTACATAACTATTTTATACATTACGTCCTCTATGCATGCTCGCTACTTAAACTGAAATTCGCAGCAGGTTAAACTTTGTAATTCTTGCTTGCGGTATAAACGACCGACTTTTTGCCCTATCATAAAAAATATGCATCTTTTGGGAATTTAAGCTCTTCGTAAAATGCATGCGCTATACGTTTCATCACACACAGTTTATTATAAATTACAAATCAGAAAACGTATTTTAATATAATTTACGATCGATATTATAACATCATATCACTCAGATTATTACAAATAATTACACTATCGTGAGCATTATACAGCATTTATGAGGTGATATGCATGATCGTCCTGTAATGCACTCACGCCAAATGCTTCAAAACTTGACGATTTATCACGGTGCCGCGTGCACGCAACATGATAAGCACACGTGGCTGCATAGAGAGAATTCTAGATTAGTTTAAAGTGGATTGAGATGTTACAACCGATCTCTCGTATCAGACGTCTCACCAAGCTCAGGTCAATCTAACTTAATCGGCGAATTCTCAAAGAGCAAATGTCATGTTCATTTAACTTCACCGAGTTTCCGCGAACTTGTGACAATTTTTCGTTTCTAGTTTCCCTTTTCTAAAATGTGTGACTCGATACTTGCCCGTGGCTCGTTTGAGACCTGCTAAAGTCAAAGTAATTACAGAACTCTTCACCAAAGTGCTTATTCAGGGACTGTCCGTATTGAAAGTTAATTTGAAAATTAATTTCACTAAAATAACTGACTTTATTATTATTATTATTATTATTATTATTATATTATTATTATTATTACCAAATATTTCAGCATTTTGTTCGCCGATATCTGTGGATTTACCTCGCTCTCTGATCAATGCACTGCCGAAGAGCTCGTCAGATTGCTCAACGAACTTTTTGCACGGTAAGAAACGTTACAATATAATAAAAAGATTATTATACGAAAAGATTATTATTAATTTTAAATCTATAAAAAAATGTATAATAGAACGCGTATTAGGATAGATAAACGGTTTTTAATCAAATTGTCAGCGTCGTTGATGACTTTACATATTAGTATAATAAAAAGGTATATTATATTATGATATAAAAACTTCTATACCTTTTTGATATAATGTACTATTATATTAATATTTTGTGCTTTTCTCAATAAATTCTCAATTATCTTTTATTCTTGCTAATCAAAAATTTCTCAGAAAGAAACACGGTCATAAAATTAATATTCCCAAAAATAAAATGCCATTATTATAACTTGAGGAATTTACTCTACTGAGAATTAATAAAATACAATTTTAACACAGTCGATAAATCTCGAGAAAAGAACTACTCTATCACAATCTTACATACATTGAAATTTTCTCTATTTTTATTTACTGTTCAGAAAACGTTTAGAAGAAGCGTAACGGATTACTGTATCCACGATGTGTATTTCCACCCATTCAACTCGATCGAAATATCAATTTCTTTTCGTTTCCTTCTCCCAATGCAATTCTATTGCCTCTGATACTGACTCTCTTAAGTCTTATGAACATTCTTATTCCTCCGAATACAAATCCCCTTTGAAATCTCACCAACAGATTGCACTTCGCCAAAAATCAATTTGACATCAAAATGTGCTTGCATTTCGCAAACTGCATACGTTATCATAATCTTAATATTAAATTAATATTATCGAAAACTTTTCCTCATTATTTTTACTTACAGAAAGATAAATTTGATGTTTGACTTCAATAATTTGAAATATTTTTAAATTTACGAGAAAATTACATTCATAAAATAATATTCTATGAATGTTGAATCAATTTTTAAGTCTGCATTTATTAAAGCTTCGCCCTTTATTTCTGATGAATATTGTCAATTTGCTACGTTTGTGTCAAGAGTTTCTCAACACCCTTCACTCTTAAAGCTTTCCTCTATCGTACCTTATGTCCTATACGAGTGCTCGAAAAGTCTTTCGATAGCTATGGATTTTGCGTCTGTAGTAACTTTTCGGGTCAATAGGGCGTACTTATCCTGCAACCAAGAGGGATTTGCTAAGAGGTCATAAAGGCCGCTTTCATTCCTCGCGATGATGTCCGCTTTCATGTATCAGTACAGCCGAGATCACTTTTCAGTATTCTGCGAATGCAACGCTTTTATCCCCACGCGATATGCCTCTTCGAAAAAAATGCTCGGAAAAAAAATAGAGAATGATAAAAAATCAACTTGTAAATAACGTTAAACCTTACAAATGTAAGATCATATTTCCGCGACCCGGGATCATTAAAAAATTATCCTCCGAATTGATCAGATCAAATTAGCAAACTAATCATCGGATATTCTTTATGCAGAATGTATATTTGCGAAACACATATACCCTTTTATTCATTTTGTATGGTGCATAAGTAGATAGATGTTGCGTAATACGGCAATATTTCAATATTAATATTGAAATAGGGAACTCTATTACCTCTCAAAGACTTAGTGATAACGCGATAATAATTGATTTAATTACTATTCGAGTTACGTATATACGCAACTCCATCGAGGACTGTTATTTCCTACGTATCATACTAAACTAGATTAACATAATACACGCTATGCGTTATGTAGATTTGATGCACGCGTGAAATATTAATATCGCCCTTCTGGCGCCCTGAATTAATTTCGTATAATATGCACCGTGCGGAACGCGACGTTGCTGAATATCTAATCTGAATAAACCGATTATCCTTCGGTTTATTAGTGTCCTTACTTTTGTTGACGCGTCATCTCTCTGTCGTATCAAATTAATTTAACGCGATACAGTATTTACTCTACATAATCCTATTTAGTATCAATGTTATGTAAAAAAAAGATAGTAATAATAACATTAAAAATTTAGTTAGAGATTCAATTACAAATTTAATAAAAAGAGCTGAAAAAGTTACATTGTGTGCTTAGGTACAGAAAAATATTACAGAAGTTGCACGAAGTGTGGAGTTACGTGAGAAAAAGTAGCGGATATTTCTGTACATATTGTTATGAAACCCAGAAGTTAGTTTGATGGCAAAAGCCAAAGATTTGCATAATATTTCCACGTAAAGCGTTCTTTTCCGATTTCTCTGAGGTAGAGAGGTATCCACGCTCGATATACAGTTAGATTTCTTCGATATTGTAAATTGTTACGTTGAATTCTCGGAAATATCCCGCAGGTTTGACAGGCTAGCCGCTGAGCACCACTGCCTCAGGATAAAGCTCCTCGGAGACTGTTATTATTGCGTTTCCGGACTTCCGGAGCCACGGCCCGATCACGCTCACTGTTGCGTAGAAATGGGATTGGACATGATCGATGCAATAACGTAAGTCTGCATCACATTCCTTCACCTCTCACGCAACAGTTTCGTCAAGCTTTTATCATATACTTTATCGTCAAAGAACAGTATACTGTTGTGTTATCTATAATATGTATACACGCCGCTTTTTAAGATCAATATATATGATAATAAGTAGCTAAAGCATAATCGATAGCTGCGTCTTAATTCAGAACGTATTTACATTTAAAATCATATAATAGCAAAATAAATCTATCATATGTTCTATCAGCAACATCAAAGATCCACGTAATACTCCTTATCCTGGCTCGCTTGACAGCGAACAAAGAAAACAATTAAAGATAGAAATAGCCGAAGATAAAATCTCAAAAGTTGTCGAGGAAAAGAGATAGATAAATAGATGTACACAAAGAAAAAGAAAGAAAAGGGGTAAGAGAGACACAAACTAGGTAGATCAAAGTAACATCCGAGCAATAAAGATGTTTTCGCGCTTAGATCCACGAGACGACCACAGAACTTCCGGCGGAGCTGTATCCGTGCGCTACATATCCCATGTTTGATTCGTTTCGTGTTTTCATAAAACGCGTTTCATCGTCAAAGAGAAGATTTCCTCAGAGAGCGCGATATATGTGTTCACGATTGAAGTTGATTCGCGTCGTCATGAAAGGCTCCTCGTATCCACGGGTCACTGCACGCAGACGAATTCCTCATAAGCACATGCGTTTAAATTTCAATTTGATAATCTTGTGTTAATCTTTCGCTGTAAGTTTCTCTTGATCAAACTTGCCGCTGCTTCATCCACGATCAAAATAGTTTTCCGTGTGTAAAACTTATAACGTTCGATACAGAATTCTTGCGACAAATTGTACTAATAAATGCATGTGAAAAATATATACGTAAGAAAAAAATTTGAAGAGCAATCATTGTAATTGGAGACTAACTAAAATGGGTAACTTTGTCGCGAAAAAATCAACATTTACACATAAAAGTTTCTTTTTCTTGTTTCGTTAATAAATACTCGAGAACTTTTTCAATAATTCAAAGTTTTGAATACCGAAGTAACCACTGCTGAGTACACTTAATGGCGAGAAAGTTTGTTTGTTGTCAGAAACTTGGACAACGAACATAGTTATCCAACTACTTCTACGCCTAATGATAGGAAAAACAATAAATTCTCGCGTCCGTATCTCCCTAGATTGGTTCGCGAAGTAATGGCCGTAAACGTGAATATGAGAGTCGGTATCCATACGGGCCGGGTTCACTGTGGAGTTCTCGGTCTGAGAAAATGGCAGTTTGATGTTTGGAGCAACGACGTGACCCTAGCCAATTACATGGAAAGCGGAGGTATACCCGGGTGAGTACAAGCAATTTTGCTCGAGGTTTGTCAACCCTTGACTGACTTGCCCTCTTCAACTTAGTTTCGATTGGCGGCGATAAATTACGTCGGTATATCCTATATAAGTTCTTTACTTCGATTCGTATAAAACTTTTCGGTTTTTTGTGCGTACATAACTTTAAGCAAAACAATCGTACGGCAACCATATTATCCTTATTGATAGACAGTTCTCCTAATATCGGGTCATTACATCGACCAAGTTAATATTAAATAGAAAATATGTTTCGCAGACGTGTACACATCACAAAAGAGACTTTAGATTGCTTGGGCGGATATTACGAAGTCGAGGAAGGCCGCGGGGGCGAAAGAAATGCGTACTTAAAGGACCATAACATCAGAACTTACTTGATCGTCCCGGGAGACACATTTAAGGATAACATAACTAGTTCTGGGATGCGAAAAACCTTCCCGGCGAATGGTAATGTGTCCAAAGAGATGAGGGTTATGGGTCACGGTTCCCAACACGGCAAACAAACTAAGTAAGAGCTCCTCTATTATCGCTAATTAATCTCTTAACCCTTGACATTATAACGGCACAATATTATAGTCTCATCGCTTAAATAATTTCCGAAAATTGTCAATAATTATGAGATATCCAAACGTTACCTATTCTATCTCAATCAGAAAACAATCGTAACTGTTACATTTTCAAATCGTATTGTGTTTTCCAATTTCGTACAAGCAATTATAAAATAAATTAATCATACTGCCCATCCTTTAAAAATAAATGGCTTGATGAGTAAAATAAAAATCTATAATATCGTAACAAGTAGATAAAATAAAGTGTTAATCCGTAATAAATGTTATGTTGGAATTACATCATGATAAATGTGTCATTGAGTAAGCTTTACGATGGCATTTTATACTCGAATAATACTTGCTGCGTACGTTTCAACTTTCAACAGATTAGGCTTCGGCGAAACCATTGAGGGCGAAAAGGATCCCGAAGATGAAGTGAACGAATACCTGATGAGAGCGATCGATGCTAGAAGCATAGATCGATTGAGAGCGGAGCATTGTACGCCGTTTATATTAACGTTTCGAAGACCGGATGTCGAAGAAAAGGTAAATTACATTACAAGATGAATAAATTCGTCTAATAGCTTCATACCACTTAATAAAATAAATCTTAATACGAAATTTTTCATTGATTAACGCAATAGCATTTATTAAAATGATTATACTATCAAATTTGTACAATAACAATTTTATTTTTATAGAATATCTTATATATATGTATAAACGTAGCATTTTTAAAAAATTTTTATAAAATAATTTCCCCTGATTTAAAAATATAATTTAGAAATATAATTATTTTAATAGAAATAATATTATAGATAAAATACAAGCTGTAATTGCGTACTAAACTGTCCACCCCTATACAATTGAACGCGACCTACCAATCGACGCGGTAATTCACGTTAATGAAAAGTCGTTTAAATTTAATTTTGGTTAATTCGCTAAGCGCGTATTTGGATTATTCGGATTCCGCGTGATTGAATTGCGCGTCGTAATCGATTGAACGGAATACATTTTCTGCATTTTCTCGTCGAGAAGAAAGTCCGCAACAAAATTGCCCACGATAGCCAATGATTAAAAGCACGCCCATTATAGTAGTAAACAGCTCATACTAAAACGTGAAAGCAATGCGCGATATTGTAATTGTTTTAATAACCTGTTGCAGTACTCGCGCGAGAGGGACAGGATGCTCTCGGCTTATTTTGTGTGCTCCGGTTTCGTCTACATGGTCGTTGTGGTCGCAATAGCCATCACCCTCGCCGGGTAAATACACGTGCCAATAAATCCTACCTTCTATATAGTGCGGCAGCGATATCTTTCTTTTATTACACTCTCGAGACCCGATGTGTAAAGTCCACTCGTACTTTACTAACGTCGAATTGTCCTTCGTTCCAATATTTATAGACACTTGTGCGAAAATCGTTCGATAAGTTAGCATAAGGCGACATAAATCTGATGGCGACGATCAAAACGATTTTCGCAAAAAGAACTTCGTGAAAAATCGCGTTAAAAATATCCCGTTTGTCTTCATAGGAGCGTATACTTCTACGTCTGCACGGCGATTAGCATACTGGTGATAGCCTTGGTTAATGGCATTTTATTGGCGGAAAAGAACGAGGTAAGAGCTCATAAGTGTCTCTGGATATACATGTATGAATTTTAGTGACCGCTTACCCTGGAATCGCAAAACTATACATTCGCAATAGCAATTATTTCCATCCTTGCTATTATATAGAAATGTCTGTAATACGTCTGTAAATAAATGAGATTTAAATAAATCGCACGATACATCGCATACGACATCGGGTCAATGACAAAACTCTTTGGAAGAGTGCCACTTCGATCCTTTTGACCCTGACCAAGTGGCAAGCTTCCAGGTCACTGCCGAAACAGTGATCCTGGTCGAAGCAAGCCTATTATAATCTCCCGATGATTCCGAGGATCGCGCCGTTTATTATTTATCCGATTTAATTAGTCGAGAGGAATGTGGTAATCGTGCGCGTTTTGCAGAGGGTGCCGGAATGGGTGAGAAGCATGGCACTACAGATCTTCGAAAATCGCATCATCGCGCAGAGCATTGCGTCCATCGTCGTGTTTTTAACGTTTATCACAGTACTATCGCCACTGGTAAGTAATCGTAATTTAATGTCCCTATTGCTTGCGTTTTATGTCAAATTTTGCTACTTAAATACTTATTGACAGCAATAACTTCTTCACGTTTTGTGAATAAAATGTCATTCTGATTATATGAAAAAATTTGCATTACTTTATTACTTTTGAGATTATTGATGCAAAAGCACGAAATTCGGAGTTTCAGAAATTCAAGCGAACAAAGCGTTGTTTAACGTTTGAACAAATTCAATGATTCAAGAATTTTAATATTTGGGAAACTGAAATATAAAATCCGTTAGTCTTATAAGACATTAATCATGCGTAATATTGAATATATGATTTATTCGTAACTTTAGTGAGCTTTCGGCATGCTTTCCTTTCTTTATCGTTTTCATTTTTTAAATCCAATAAGCGGTCTCACTCCGTTTGCTTCGGGCAACTCGTTATGTCAAAACTATACCGTGTAATTAGAACCTGCTGTGCTAAAACTTTCGGTGATAAATCGAAAGCGAGCGCGGAATAATATTTGCCGCAAACATTCCGCATGATTGAATTACAAACGGACGGAAAGAACATCGGTTATACAACAGATTGTACATTTATTGCGAGCGATCGAACGTTCTGAATAAAATAATGAAAAATAATGGCCAATCCGTGTCGTATTTTCTAACTGCAGATCACGCTGACCGGAAGTGAGGCTTGCATCAACAATGACACGTCGCCTTTCGCCGAAGATGAGAATCCCAGCGTAATGAGAGTACCAACAGAGAATACCGATGCCGCTGGCATCTGTGATTATATTCTTTTCTGCGACGTAAGTTAAATGTAAACATGATATCGGCGTTGAAAGATATTGGTTAAATGAGCCTTCGCTCGAGACCGCAAAGTTGTTGTAAAAGACTCGCGGATAATAAGAGATTAGAGGTGCTTCTTTCAAAAGAAGAGATTACACTTAGCTAACTGATGAGAAAAAAGCTGTGCAAGTCTAATGAACGCATAATCCTTTGATAAGATATTAGTATAATTCATGCAAAATTGATGTTAAATTCTAAACGATTAAAACGATTAAATTTTAGAAATTTATAACTGAGGAAAGCATTCGTTATTCTGACAATTCCATGAATAGAAGATTTTTGGTACGAGTAACTATAGAGAGATTATTACGAAACTACAAAGATCTACCGACTGACATTCCGCAACTATCACTGATTGCAGTTGTTTCCGGTTTTGGTGATGCTCGTGATGGTAACCTGTGCGGTGTATCAGATCTTAACATCGGTCTTTAAAGTAGCCGTTTTGAGCATCGTTGTGGCTTGTTATCTCGGGGTCAGCATTTACCAGGCACTAAATGAGGACGACGTCGAGCCTGCTGGAAGATGGTTGGCGGGAGTTCTAGTGGTTTTCTTCATGGCCTGCCTAGTAGCACACTCTCAGCACACAGAGGCGACCTACAGGTCGAACATTCGAACGTGCTTACACTTTAACATTTACGCCCTCCCGAAACTTACGCAACGTCAGCTCGTAGATACATCCCGAACTTGCACGTTATAAACCTTTGAGGCCCTCGTGGAATTTCCCACGAGAGCCTTCATCTCGTAGCGAACAATGTTGCTAATCGACGATCTCATGAACTGATTCCCGCAGAATAATTTCATAGTCGAGACAGGAGCCGCGTATATAATAGAGGCGCGAGTAAAATTATATATACTAGATATTTCATGAATAAATTTAAATTTTCGAAATCTAATTAAAACAAATATGTCACTGAAAAGATACGTATATCATGTGCAGATTTATGAAAATCTGCCAATTGCATGTACGCATTAAAGGAAAAATTCTAAAATCACAGATGTCAATATACTTCATAGAATATCTGGAAAACATAACTTTTTTGAGATATTTTTCATGGCAAATATAGGCGAGGAATATTGACGTGCACTGTGTACCAATACAGATTAGATTTCCTGTGGAAGTTGCAAGCGACCGAGGAGAAAGAAGAAATGGAACACTTGAAGGCCTACAACCAGAAACTGCTCGGGAATATACTTCCGGAACACGTGGCCGCCCATTTTCTCTCTACTGTTAATTCAGATGTAAGTTCTATCTAACAAAAAAATTCGAAGAAAATCTTTTAAAAATTTTTTACAATTTTTTAAGCGCATTAAGCATGAAACACAATAAATGATATTGTTACATATTACATCTCTGTGTCAAATAAAACAGTTTGAACATTTCATTGACCTATACGCGACCTATACCTGTACTAATTACCGATCGATTCTTTTGTACCCTGACGCGCGCTGACAAGTGCTCGACATACAATAGACATAAAGACAAAGATTAGGATATTCATAATATATTTTGACATTTCCTAGAAATGACGAGATTGTGTTATTACAGATTAAACAGAAATTTACAACTGGAAAACGGATGTATATAGAATAAAGTCTTATTATATATTTTAAAGTTCACTTCAATAAAGTTAATTGAGTTTCATCTTTCTTCCAAGCTTCGTGTCAACATTTTCATAAAAGCAGCATTTGTTTCTTCGCTTTTCCATTCTTCCTCTAATTAAATCGCAAATATATTAATCATTAATCCTAAACAATTTCATATGATAATCCTCAATTGCCGCATAAAGATTAGTTAGATATTGCATATTTAATATTGCATATTTAATATCGCATATTTATGAATCAATTAAGGATTACCCTTAAAGTTTCGAAATTTCACCCCAGCTGTACACATAAATTAAGACCACCTGACAACCGACGTGTTAAATCATTCAATCTCCAGATTCCAGACTGAATTTCAACAGTATATACCTATTTGCCTAATTAGTTTTGTCCTGTCTAAAAGCGATTCTAAATTTGATACATCAAGTTAGACCACATCAACCAGATATATATAGATTTCAATGCTACTCCTTAGAAATTCAGTCTTGACTTATTTCCATACAAAAGCCAAAACAATTAAAATAAACTTTTAGAGGAAAAAATTTTTTACACTAAAAGTTCAAAATTAAAATAATCAAAACAATTGTTCGAACATTATGACTATTTAACAGTGACAAAACTAATAAGATTTCCTCCAAAAATATCCGAATCTAGTCTGTAAAAGATTATCTAAACAGGAACATGTCCAAGACAATGATGTCGATTGTTTCGCAGGAATTATACCACGAACAATGCGACTTTGTGTGCATTATGTTCGCCTCGATACCAAATTTTTCCGAGTTCTACGTAGAGCTCGAAGCGAATAACGAGGGCGTGGAATGCCTCAGGCTTCTTAACGAAATCATCGCTGACTTCGACGAGTTACTCGCCGAGGAGCAATTTAAGTACATCGAGAAGATCAAGAGCACAGGCGCTACGTATATGGCCGCTTCGGGTACGTCTCTCGCCAAGTCTTAGCGATATCGTTATTCAACGAGCCTTTCGCCCGTTTGCCCCCATTTTCGTGCCATGAGCTTTTATACCGCTTTAGAAGAGAAGAGGCACTGCGTGTGCAATTAATCACTGAATCGATCGAATTTAATCGAATTAAATTTGATTCTTTTTAACCGATTTGGCGACTCGTAAATTCGCAAAAGCATGATAAAATATATATTATCTTCATTACATATCTCGATAACTAACTTTTAACTTATCTATTTATATATATTAATTAACTTATCACCACCGAATGTATTTCCGCATTAAATTCACGTCAAAAATTCCCTGTTTTAATTCTTGCAATCGAGTTTCTCTAGTACCATAAAGGCAGATCTAATTTCCCACGGCCACTTGATTTTTCGCGCAATTTCCTAACAATTTCCTAACAACGCGGACTCGTTACTCTAATTAGAACACTACGATCGGGACACCACTACCGCGCAAAGTTCACTCTTGTCTCTCTCTGTTGCTTTAGGCCTAACGAAAAGCACCTGCGACATGCGAGATTTCAAGCACGTAGTCGCTATGGCGGATTACGCCCTAAGAATCCGCGAGCAGCTGGCCTATGTCAATGTACACAGCTTTAATAACTTCCGCATGCGTGTGGGCATCAACATCGGACCGGTAATATTGAAGAACATGAAACGAGCAATTTTCGCGCGCTCAACCATTGCATCCTTTGTAAATAAATCATAAATTAGACTCTCTCAGCGACGAAACGTATAGAAGAGAATCCAAAAATATATTGAAAACTTGTGACAATAATAAATCGACAAAATTATATTTTTTATCAATTTTAATTAATTCAGATGTTTAATTTGATAAAATCAACTTGATAAAATTTGATACCAATTTCTCACAAATTTTAGTACATATTATTTATTATTAGTATATTCTAAAAAGCGCCTGTATTTTTTTTTCTTTTTTTTTATACAGAAGAGATGACTTAACTTTAATGTTCCTGCATTAAACGCGCAATTCTTCCGCGACGTTCTCTCTCGTAGCGCATCAAATTCTCATTAAATCGTCTGCATAGCACTTGAACCCAGCTGCGAGAAAGAAAATCTCGGTAAAGCTGTCGAGGATTTTCAAAGAAGAAAAGACTCAATACGCGACATGGATTGCGCAGGTGGTCGCTGGCGTGATCGGTGCCAGGAAACCGCAGTACGACATCTGGGGCAACGCCGTGAACGTGGCCTCCAGGATGGATTCTACGGGCGTGTTAGACGGGATTCAAGTCACCCAAGAGGTTCGCGATATTCTGATCACTAAAGGATATTCGCTCACGTGCCGCGGAACGATTCAAGTCAAGGGGAAGGGCAGTATGATAACTTACCTCCTGGACGGACCAAGGGACAACACCAACCCGATGGATGTCATCAAGACGAATTCCAATAACAATACCGACGCCACAGAGAAAACGGTTGTCAACAATAGCAGCGGGGCTATCTAATTGGTATTACTTATGCATTAAATCAATAGTTATATTAAAATGTTTTCCTAATATCTACTTCTCTATTTAAAAACAAAATTTATCATAAATCTTGACAGGCGATAAACAAATAACTCTATAATTTATAATATAACTTTATAATTTTTCTTGTGTTCAAATATCTTAATCAAATAATGACAACTAAATTATTTAGTTAAAATAGAAATAATAAATGCTGAAGATGGCTCAAAGGAAGAGCCGAAACGTTCGTTACATTTGAATACACGTCTTAAGTTTTATTACGCACTACGTCCCGCGTCTGACTCGCATTCGCCGTTTAAATCGTTGACATTTTCACGAGTCTAATTATATTATAGAAATAATAAAATAGCATAAAAATATCGCTAACGTTCGAAAGAAGAAAGTTATCTCGTAGTTAAACTTCAAAAATATTTATTCTTATTCTGATCGATTTGCTGAATACGTATGATGCATATTTGACGCAATTTACATTATGGCATCGCACAATCAACCGCATAATCTCGCGATAAATTTGAATTCGTGAAAGGAGAAGGAACGCAAAGGGGATTATTATCTTGGGTGGAGGAACAACCTGTAATACACGCGATCGCGAATATCTATCCAAAATATTCCGTAAATTGCTGCCGGAATAGGCGAATATTATACTTCACCGCGAGCCTCTCGCAACTTTTTTAACCGTACTTTCATCTTCTCCCTAATATACGTTAATTGATAGTTTAAAAATATCTTCATTTACTCTCCTCTTCTAAACTATCCATTTAATACATGCTATGTAATTTCATATTATTAAAAAGTTGTAAAAGTGCTGACACTTTTAAACATTTTATTTAAATCAATACTATTTTACAGCAAAGTATTTCAATTTATTAAAAAATAAGTTAAATTATTTTATTGGATTTTTCTAAATTTTTATTATCTTAAGTTTCAGCTTCGATAGTATATCGATTTGTTAAAATGTATGGCGTTTGTATAATTTGCGATACTATCTGTACACACCTTCCAGAATACATTCTTATTTCTTATTTCGATATCTCTTTCGATAAATATTATAAAAGCAAATTCTTAAAGGAGCAACTTACTACTGTCTACCGATATGCCTTTTTTCCAGATGCTATATACACATTTCGATTCATTATTTGATATTTACGTAATCCGTTAAAAATTTTCCGTCCCCGTGATGATCGCGCGTTTAGTCTTGTTAACATAAAGCTACCAATACATCAAGCTGCGACAATTCACCACGGAATTGAAGTGCTCCCATAGCTAGGGGGTTGTTATGTAACACTTTCAACCATGTCGTCGCATCTGACAAATACGCACTGGCGAGGACACGTGCACAATCAGTTGCACAACGGACATTTATTGCGCGAAAGCAGACCTCATTGTCATGAAAAATTTCCATTTTGTGCATGCGAAATGCTTCATATACGAGTAGCGAGCAAAAATTTTGTCTACCTAATGACAATGCATGCAGATTATTTATTAAATTAATTAATTAAATTAATAAAACGCATTTTAAATTAATTAGTAAAGAAAACGACAAAACGATAATTATAAAATCGACAGTTGAAAATTTAATTACAGGTATAGCATCGCGAAGTAAACAAACACAATGTATTTTATCGATATACTATCAAAACTGACAAAATTTAAGAAAGTCAATAAAATATATATTTTTATTACTTATTTATTACTAAACTGAATTTACTTTGTTATAAAAAATATAACGCAATCATGATTTTTCTACATTTATCTAGGTAATTTGTAAAATATTAATATAAATTTATAAGTGATATCACTCAGTCACGACGGGATTGTAATAAGTAATTAATTCTTGAAGAGTTAATTCTTCAAGAATTATAATTCACACAATTCAATCTTCTCTTATAAACGTAATCAAAGATTCAATTAATGTACAGTGTACCATAGAAAATTGAAACTTCCGCCAAACATTAATTTTAGGTTGCATACAAATATTTGAAGAAATTAAAAAGCTTTCGTAAAAAAATGGAAATCGTGCACGTATCCTTCCCAGACAAACTCGCATGTATTATAATTATTTTAAAAGTTTTACAAAGTAATTGCTGGATCGTTTCGATCGATCATTAATGAATTGATAATGTTGACAGGTGGGAATGCTCGAGCAAGAATTCGCGATGGACGACACGTCATATCGACGATAGAAAATATCAATTATTAATTTTCGCGCTATTTAAGACTTCTTCCATGTACTCAAGTCCAAAAACGGCAATATAATGTCCAGGGCACGTGTGCGCAAATTGGAGTCGTCGAGTGCCGTCCGTAAATCGACCGGGATGAACGGGATAATTGCGTCACTATAGTTTTAAGTCTCAAGACAAACGAAGCATAAACGACATTCACAGGAATAATCCTGGCATTTCGTTGCAGATTTCATGTGAATTACGCTTCTGGTTTGATCACGTATCGACTTTAATAAATTTAAGGAACTTTTTACGAGACTTATTGTTAGTTCATAGCAAATATAATTTAAAAAATGCTGGATTAAACGATATTTACTTTAAACAGTTTAGAAAAACATAAAAAACATTAATTAACCCTCGAAAGTCACACTGGGCTCTCACAAACTCCAACGAAATTTTGGAACTACGTTTGAGAAACTATCATTTATATTTTTTAACGAATATTTTTTGGTAATAATTTTTTTGACAAATTCTGAGATTACCATCATAATTCTAAGAACATTACAATACGTTGATTTTTTCGAAACTTATAAGCGAGAAATAGCTGATCCTACAGACCCCAGTGTGACTTACAAAAAATAAGTGTGGCCTGCGAGGATTAACAATGTTGGTTAACACAGCAAGAAAAACGTAATAGCATTTTAATATCGCAATTATTTTTTATAACTCATATAAATGTAATCAGTTATAAAAGAATATTCTTACTGATATATTTGAATCGGTTTACGCCATTTCGCGGAGAATTTAAAGCTGTCGATTACCAGAAGTTTAGCAACTGCAATTGTCAGCCAAATTCGAACTAAATGTGCAGCGAAATGCCGGATATCAGCCGAAAATATGAGGGTGGCGAGCGACAACTTGTCCTCCTGTGCATTCGTCGTACTTAAGCTGTTCTTGAACAATGCCTACAATGTATGTGATTGTGTGTTAAGTCTTTAGTTCTCTTGAATGCTAATCTAAAATCAATTAACGATGAGTTCCGCGATAATTACATTTACGGTAATCGATGTCTGAACAAACACATCGATCAGAAACACGGCGGTACTGTAGAAAATTTCTTTCGAGGATGAGCATACATGCTGATTAAGTGAAGTATTATATGTAGCAACAAGTCAATTTATACATAAGCTTAAATGTACGCACAATTATTTCATAAAGCAAGATAACTAAAATTCCTCATAATTTTACATTTAATCTTGTTTTCAAATTCTTTCACATGTCGTTATATTAGTTTTCAAATATTTAATTTTTTGCAAAGTTTATTTAAACAATAAGATTAGAAAGTTTTAATTTTGTATTACGCTAATATATAATATCTGAAATTACATTTTTTTCTATAATATTTCAAATAAGTAAATACTTTTCATAATATAATAATATGCTTTGACAGAAATAACTTTTAAAATAGAAAGGACACAAAGTATTCATTCTCATGACAATAAGAACGCCAACATCCTCGAAGAAATAAATACATTTAGCATCAAATGTGCAATATTTAATTTAAAAAACTCGGGCCAATAATGTGTCAAGTCATCCGCAGCAATTAAAAATAGCATCACAAATAATTTTATAATTTCATAAAATATCATTTGTAAAAAAAATTCATTTTTTCGTTTGTATGTTGTTAATTCGAAATTTTTTTTACTTTAGCATATAATTTGTAGAGAGATAGCTTGATTATTTTTAATAATTTCCAGATTAATTGCGATGCTTATAATCTTTCTCACGATGTGTCCAACGAGTTGGACGTATTCTAGTCAATATAAAGAGAGAAGACTCTCATGAATAGATATATAATCAGAAGCAAATTGGAAAAGGTTAACTTGATACAACGAAACCGTGGACGAACGAACTTCATATGTATAGACAGTTTGCTTTAATAAGAAAGGGACCACGGCGAGTTAATAATTATATTCTAGACTCAACAGTTGAATTGTAGCCGCTTCTAAGGATGTGATGTGACAGTTGTTTTTATTTTGTACTCTCGTCTACTGTTTGTAATTATAACAGTTGATATTAATATATTTTTAAATAAAAAGATAATTCTTGGTCACTAAAAATTGTTAATATTTTATATTTTAATAAACGAGAGAAAATTTACCTTTTACTTTAATATTAAATAATTTCAAAAATTATATTTCGGTAATGCAGTTAAATTTTTATTAAAACACGGAAGATAAAAAAAATTTGTATAAAAAATTACAAGTCATATTACTCATTCGAATTAAGAAAATGATAAAAATACAAAAAATTAATTTTAAAAATATTGAAGAATAAGTAATAAAAAAATTAATTCGGTTACTATTTTATTTCATCCATAACTGCGGAATGTATTGGAAACTATACTGCTAATTGTGTACTTTTTAGTATTCCAACTTGCAAATTTGCTGCAATCTCGTTCGTTATAATAATTTTTGAAATCGCAGATAATCTCATATATAAAGTATTTCTATCTCTTTCTATTGATACGAGGTTTGAATAGTGCCCATTCTTTTTGCAACCGCAGCTGCAATTCTACTTTGATTTCAGAATTTTGAAGGACCTCTAGCGTGAAAGTAAATTCATATAATTAAAAGAGTAAACTTTGGGCGGATGTAGGAGAGAACTGTAAACGTCGGACGAACGATTTTCTACACTAGCCAACTTCCCGGCAGAAAGTTAATGAAATTGCATGATGTTACCGTAGCGTCGACTAACCGACGAGTAATATTTTTTTCTCATCGATCCTAGCAACCTATAAAAGAACTTTCAAATAAGATATTCTATTTAATTTGATTACTACTTTATAAAAAAATCTACGAAAAATACTGAAAAACGCCGATTAATTGCCTTACCGGTCAATTTAATTAATTAAAATATTAGTTTAGTTGTATATAAAAATATCGTGATGCAATATTATAAAATAAAAAACGTGATATTAAATGCAAAAATAAAAGCCTTAATATAATGCAATTAATTATAAAAGAAACGAGAATGCAGGAAACAAACCATTTTCTCTTTTCTCCAAAAAAGAGTAAAGAGAAATCAACGCGGATTTGACCGACAAACGCGACAAAGCAACTGGTGCAGCTACAAACATCAAGAGAGATGAAAAGATAAATACTTCGTGGAATCTTAACAGAATAAATGGAATTTTCAACATTTCAATGCTTCAGCTATTCAGAAAATGATCTCCACGTTTATTCGCAATAGGAACGCAATAATGTAAATTCTTCCTTATTCGTGACGTCAATAACCGGATTCACCAAAATGATATCAAAATGATCAAGTTATCGCGCGCTACGATCTCTGACTCTGAGTATGTTTGTGTAGAAACTATCGATCGTCCGAATGTTACGCGCGAGTAGTTCGACGAAGACGTCGACGTCTCGCAATATTCAATGTCTTATAGATTAGATACATTTGCAAGTATGTAAATATGTATGTATGTATATGGGGCGCTTGTGTGCATATGTACAAACTTGGCCAAAGTGTATACATAGATATATGTTAATTGCGTTGATGTGCATCTACCGGCGCGGCGCGAGCTCTCGATCCTCTCGATCCAGAATATACATATCGATCTTCTTTGCGCTTAGGCAATCCTTCCCGAACGATAAGTAAAAAAAGAGCTATATTTGTTATAGAAAAAATAGTAGAGCACGATAAAAGATATTTTGATAAGTCTAATCAATTAACTTGACCGAATGATTAAATGGATGTCGTGTTTAACGAGCACATTATTTGATTCGTTGAATAATAAGTCATGTGTGAAAAATAATGTATCAAATCATGTCAAATTGAATTAAATGCAGTTTTCACAATCCAATTATGTATACGTGCTGCAGCGAATTTAACGCTCGACTAGAATGATCATCGATTAATACAATAACTGTATATAAGCAGATATATTGTATAAGGTACAAGTTGAATCTATGCTTTCATGAAAATTTCAATAGCGCTGGCAGGTCCAGCTAATATTAAATGTTGGTCAACAAAGCTAGTCAATTGTTAAAGCAAAAAATGTCGATTGAACCATGTTAATTAATGAGCATCAGATCATTTATGCTAAAATCGCCAACTTTTCTTTTGCTTCAAAGAGATTTTTCTTTTATCTAAAAACATATTTGATAATTATTAATTATCAAAGAAGTAAAGCATACGTTAGATAAATTTATAACAAACTTAAAGAATCGTTGTATTATAATAACAACACGGGATTTATTTAAATAAGTAGATATCTCTACTTTGATTAAAACAAAATTAGAATAATGCGAAATATTAATATATTAAAATTCTCAAATATTTCTCATAAATTATTTCATTTAATCGTTATGATATCGATCAATAGTATATTTTTATGTTAAACTACTTCACGATAAATTCCACGCGTAAAACTGTCGAGGTGAAGTCAGAGACAAATTATTCACGTTAACACTTATACAAATTACTGTGAATTGCACCGTATCGAAGTAATCGTGTAAGTTCTTACGCCATAAATCTGTCAGCTACATTTTTTACAGCCTAGAAGCTCATTAGAGTCAAAAAGTTAATCGTCCAAATAATGGCGATGGTCATTAACTGTCGACAAAATTTATGACTTTATTTTCATTTTTACAGCAAGACTCGAAAAACATCTCTTAAAGTTCAACAAAGATAATTAATTTTTCAATCTTTTTTAATAACTCGGATGTCAAACAAGCGAAATCTAGATTAGTTAAGATATAGCGTACGTCAAATGAGAAAATAGCTCATTGACAGTGTGTTAAAATATGTTGTAAGTGGTATTGTAGAAAGTATCTCATAAGAATCGAGGTGTATTGATCGATATTGAAAGAACAATCGCGATTGTTTCTTTTGACAAAAATTCCAGTATTCCCTTTCAAATTTCCCTACAATTTGCCTACGATAGGGAAGCGTGAGAACTTCGTCTACGGCGTCGATAAAATGTCGCGTTGATTTTAAAGTCAATATGTAACGATACGATCGGAAGACACCACTAACTGAAATTGAAAGTGCACGGGGTAGAACGAAAAATGTATTATTTATTATCACTCCGAGAAAAATATTTATGTAACTTTGATGGCCTAAAGTTTACTAACAAGACACATCAATATCATAGTCATAATTACGCGCCGTAATTAACACACTGATGATATAAAATAATTTTGTAACAAAACTAAACTGTCCAATACCTTTGTATCCTCCTCCCATTCTGATCTCCTACGATAAAATTATTTCTCAAAAATATAATTCGCAATTATATACCTAATCTTACATTGTGTTAATCTTCTGTTATCTTTATGTAATATAAATACAAATTTCCTCATTTATATATAGTTACTTAATTTACAATTTCGATCAAGATTTGTATACATTTATAGTGTATTTATTAAATATATTTTATATCTTTAATTTTTTTTTCCAAATAAATTTTGTTTTATTCTTGTAAAAATTGAATTAAGAGAGCACATTTCTAAGTATTGATGAATGATGTCCTCGAAATGTTCCTATATATCTCAAACTAGTTAGTTTTAGTCCTTTCTGTTGAAAGGACTTAGCAAAAAAGAAACCGGTTTTCTGACCTGACCTGCATTCTCACGGTTTCGCTATTATTCTCCTTGAGAATATCCAAACGGCAATTTAATACACAAATTATCGAATAGTCTAGTAGCATATAATTTTGACAAATGTAGATTTTATAAGTTAATATTATTTTATTGAAGCAATTTATTAAAATATATTAAAACTTTAAAAAAAATTTTTAAATATACAAAAATTGCTAGATATTTAATCATTAAATAAGACACATATAAATTTTAAAATATAATTTATAGAGTCATGCCCATTATATTTAGCTTCTTAAAAAAGTAACTAAGTTATTGAAAAAGAATTAGAAGAAGATATATCAAACTTCATACAAATCTACAAGGTAAAAATCTGTAAAGCAAAAAATTAATAAAATGTGAAAGAAAGTTCAACGATAATAACATTATAAATCCAACGATATGTTAGATTCTTTCAAATCTCCCACAAAAACTGAGGTTACTAAAGAAAATCAATACTTTACGTTACCCAACAAGTACCAACTGTATGTAGAGTTTACCACAAACTAGTGTTTTAAGAAGATAACTACTTGTTCCCAGTTAAAATAATAAACGAGATCGCGGAATAAGGTGACCAAAAGTAAAAAATCACCCTTGGAATCACCTACTATCGCCAGAAAAATTCTTTAAAATTAATTTCCCTGTATTTTCCATTCCACAAGATGTCGCCGGACTCGTTTTATCCGACAGGATGGCCGACCTGACGCTGTCGCAGTTATCGCAGTCGGCGACAGGGTATCGCGGACGCTAGGAATACTATGGTCGCTCACAAACGTATTTTTCGGAGTCGGTGTCGACCGATGATGCGCGAAGCGCGCAAGGCGCACGTTCTCGCGCTACAATGTCACGATGCGATCTCGCAACTCGCAACGTCCGGCGTCAGCGCGCACGTGTTCTACAGAACCCGAGGAGCTGATTACGTAAAATCGTCAGTGATAAAATATTTCGACTCGAGCCAGCGAATGGAGAACGGAGCCAGCGAGCGAACACGCGTAGCTCCAGTTTTACAGCGATTGCGTGTACGTTACCCACGTGCCGAGACGTTGCGCGCATATATTGTTGGAGCAGATGTGAACCACGTGCGCGGACGAAACGCTGACCGCATAACAGTTATCGCGTGAGTCTCAAACTGATTTATTAATGAATAATTTCGACAAAAGAGAATATCAAAATTTATTGGAGTTCAGTGAAAAAAATAGTAGTAGTGCAGCATTTCGAACCAACGATAACACATTTATTTTAATCTAAAAAACCTCGACTAGACTCTGTCGACTTCGTTTATTTTAATCACAGGAAACAATTAATAGAATTTTTAAAAAATTGTGACAATTATCTTATGCTTTTATATCTACACTGTTAAATCGATATAATAAATAAATTAAAAGCGCTACTTCGGATAATGTTCACACGTATCTGGTGGATTTACGTAATAGCGGTTGAATAGTGCAATGTGATATTCAATCAATTTACTATTTTCAGACAATGGTGCGTGTGATAAACAATTTTATATTATATTATCAGATAAACAGGAGCAATCACATATACTATTACTTTTTACGATATCTCAGAAATGATTTCGTAAAGCTAGATATCTAATTTTTAACATTCATGTTGCAACATCTAATTATCATCGTAAGTGTTGTGACATATCTTGCCGCAACGCTTACGATATTTTAATTTCTACGAACGAGTTCTACTTATTATGTCTACTTGATATGATTAACCCTCATTTGATGTACATATATATACACACCGACTAACAAGTCAACTTATTTGAATATTTAAACAAAAATAAAGTAATTATAAGCTCGTAAAAATAATAAAAGTTTTAAAATAGTAACGTAGATGAAAGGTTTAGTTTCAGTATTTATCATTTCTTAGGTTATCATGTATATTCTCCTGTAATTGTATCGGATATCGAAAACTTTCATATCAGTGAAACCGTATTTTTATGTTAAGCAAATTTGTAATACCGTACACCTGCTAACTTTTAATGCGTGTAATAATGAAATGTTAAAGTAAATATTAACATTTAGTTTAATTAACAATTTACTATTAGTAGAATATATTAATAAATATATTAATCAAAACATAGGAATATGCCTATGTCCATCGTTGATCGTAGTATTTTATGTGAATTATTACCTAATTATCCAAATAATCGCAAGAAAGATATGAAATTTTTAGAATAAAGAAAATTTTACTATGCCTTTAATGTTCTAAAATTTTGCGATAACGCGCGTAATTAAAGCCGACTTAATGCTGGCACACACAGATAAAGTATCCTATCGGCATATTATAAATTAACTCAGCGAGTATTTTGTGCGTTATAATTTGCAGACACATGCAGTAAAGTAATAGAGTGTGCAAGAATGACTATGTGTAACAGTTGAAAGCAAGGGCTGAAGAAATTCTCTTGTATCGAAGATCTTTAATTAAAAAAAAAAATGGATAAACCATCAGTAGCGATTGATAGCGATATGAAAACCGACGAGGTAAGTACAAGACGTTTTGATTTAAATTACGAGAATATCGTTTGATCCATCAATCCTGCTTTCTCTCTTCTAAAAACATTTTTATGATAAAAAAGAAAATTGAAAAGTTATTTCCCTCTTCATTCTGATAAAAAATATGTTTTAATATTTATGTATATTTCGTTTAATATAAACGCATTCTATTACATATGAGTTTAAGACACGATTTTAATATTAAAATATTTACACATTTCTCTCTAAGATAAAGATGTAAATTATTTATAATTTTTTCTCGTACAAACCAATACGATTAATTAAACAGTAGCAAGCTGCAGATTTCAATTTTTAATATTAAATATTTTTGCGACGTTTTTGTCAGAAAGACATCGCAATTTTCTACGAAAATATATTACTCCATTTTTTAATTAGCTATATAAATATCCCAGCGTAACATCAATTGAGTCTTTTGCTTCCTCGCAAAGGAAGCTTTGTTTTCGTAAATCTCGTATATGAACCTTTGGTCGCGTATATTATAAAAATTCTATTACTTTATAATCGTTTTATAACACGTTCAACATTTTTAAAACAGTGAAAATACGTTTACATTATTATCAATATATACATTGAAATTATTTGTCTTCTTTTATAATTAATTTAAAGAGAAAATAAAATAATTGTAAAGAAAATTATAATGCCGAAATACGTAAAGAACCTCATAAAAATATGTAGGGATTAAACAATAATAGTTAATATCAGTAAGTATTTTCTCGAGTATATATCTATGTATCTATTATCGTCACGAAACTTAAATCATTTAAATCGCGAACGCTGTTAATATTTCCTACTTACAATATTAGATATGACATTGAAGATAGGTTGAAAGATCATAATTATATAGTTATCACACAAACCATACTACATAAGATGAAAACAGTAACTCTACAAAACGCTGATATACTTTGTGTAATAGACTGCGTGATATGTGTTAGTGAACGTGTTTCAGTGTGTACACATTTACGTGATAGAGAATACATTTATATAAATCACTAGCTGATATTTAACAGCATTATAGTTATAATTACAATTTTCCAACTCTCTCTTTTACTTTTGTCGTAAGTTCTAAGAGATTGAAATTTATTCGCTAGTTTAAATTTTGTAAAAGGTAACCCTTTGCCGTTTAATTATACTCTATAAAACTTCATAATTTTACCATACGTTGCTAATAAACAAAGTTATCATCGGACTACGTGTTTTAATGTTCATTTTATAATTTCTAGGTGACACCACAAATGGAATCTTTCCGTGGAAACAGGATGTACTGCAGAAAATACTTCGGATGGGTAAAATATATATCAGTAGAGCCGACTATGTGGCTTTACATGATGGCATTTATGTTCACGTCAGTCGTCGAGCAAGACTTTTTTAGATATAAAGCATGTCGGGTGGATCACGGATACTCTGAAGAAATCTGTATGAAGCTAAACGATGATGATAATAAAGCGATAAAGACCAAAGTACAGGTAAAAATTATGTACTACATTTAAAATAAAAGAAAAAAGACGTAAAATGGGGAATAATACGCACATTATATGAACAAACTATCGGAGTTTAGTTTAACGGCTCGTGAACATGTTAAATTCGATCGAAGGGACTTGCTTATAGTGCATGTGCAAATATTTAGTGTAAGTCGCCAAAAATACAACCGGATGCTATCAAAGCAAACATATTTGTCGAACTAAATATTAACATGAGATACCTACGCAACGAAATGTGATACCGCAATGTTTATATGCGAAGCATGTAAGAGAATATATATTCAAACATATATCCGCGCATAATTTTATTTTATGAAAATTTATTGAAAACTTAAATAAAATGCCTAAACGCTAGTAAGCAATTTTACTGCGAACGCATAATAAATAAATTTATTCTGAATTCGGAGCGTTTTCGATGTCGATAATTGACTTTTATTCTTCAATTACGGTTTTATTAACAATAAGAAAAATTCATCTTGCAGATGACCGTCTCGGAATTTCATCAATGGAACGACATTGCCGGGCATGTAGTGCCTATTATCTTGGCAATGTTTTATGGCAACTGGAGCGACCGGCGAGGACGTAAATTGCCGCTCGTCCTCGGTTTGACGGGCAAATTGATTTACTCCTTCATGGTCGTGATCAATTCTATGATGAACACTTGGAATCTGAACATGGTAGTGTACACGGCAACCCTGCCGATGAGCCTACTGGGCGGCGACGTGGCAATCTTTGGCAGTTGCTTCGCGTACATGTCGGACATAAGCTCCGTGCAACAAAGAACTATGAGAATCACGATCTTAGATGTCGTTTATCTCAGCACTATGCCCTCGGGTAGGAACAAGTTTGCTCTAAAAAGTTTTATGCAAAGATATAATTATTATCAAAAAACTTCGGCGTGAAGTTAATTAAGGCAATCTCCGGACTTTCATATTGTTTAGATAAATACCGCTGCACATTTATTATACATTTTTTTTTCTATAAAGGATTTTTGAGCCGTTAAAATTCATGGATTGTCGATAGCATCATTGTTTTACCATTTTCATTCTGCGTATATGTTCGCGATTATATAAAAGCCTTTACAATTCAATGACGTAAAGTTTAAATAATCAATCATATTTTTTTTCGTTCGTAGGAGTTGCACTTGGATCTTATGTGTTTACTCATTTAGTCAACATGTCCTACACAATTATGTTCGCTATAAACGCGACTTTACTCTTGCTGGCGATTGTGTATTCGCTCGTGTGGCTAAAATGGCAAACGTCACCAAGGCAGCAACCACTTTCGGGCACCAACTGGCTGTTCGACTTCTTCGACACAAGACATGTCGCCACGACAATGCGAACGTTAGTGAAATCGAGACGCAATCATGGCAAATTGCACCTGTGGTTGCTTCTGCTCGCGATGTGTCTATATACATTCCAGAGAGACGAGAAACCGAAGAGTCAAATGTATACCTCACTAATCTTTAAGTGGAACGTGGTGGATTTTAGCAACTTTAAAACATTCCAATCGACTCTCTTCGTATTAGGTCAGTTTGACATAAACTTGATCCAAATTAATTGAATTGACTTTTCGCGAACCTCGCTATTAATCCACAATGCGTTCTGAATGTCGCGAGTGAAAGGAGAAATTTCTTATCGAAATCACGAGAACTTTCACTCCTGGTTAATTTATGGTCTTGATTATCAACGACAATAAAAAAATTACGATCCAATTGCGAGAAATTGAAACGATTCGCGATCGTGTAAAAAGCTCGGTTTTTCGTGTAAAAAAATAAACAAAAATAGATTATTGCTATGTCATTGGAAAAATTAGCCATTTTTCTTAAGTATTATTCTTGAATATCTGAATCTTCAATACTCGCATTTTTTATAATTATAAAAAACGTTTCGAATAAGTTCAGAACTAATAAATACTATCATATAATTTACAAGCAGCATAAATATTTTAAATGCTATTAGAAATACGAAGATATAAAGTATGAAATATTTAAAAGAATTTTATTCCAACAGCAATGCTCATTGGAGTGCCTATCATGAATAAATTAATAGGAATGAAGGACACTTTCATCGTAGCGGTTGGAGCAATAGCGCACGCAGCTGGAAGAATAGTATTTGTTTTAGCGGACCAGCCAAAATTGTTTTACGTGGGTCAGTAAGAGATGTTATATTTCTCTCAATCTACTATCAAATTCTTTCCAAATATTATATGGTGTCATTATCGAATCATTCAAACTTTTAATTAAAATATTATACGAATACTCAAATGACAAAATAACATTGACATTATTTTATAATAACAACTATCTTGCAGGTGCTGCTGTTGCTGCGTTAGGTCCCGTAGTAGCTCCGGTACTCAGATCTATGACCTCGAAACTTGTGCCCATAGAGGAACGAGGTGCGTGGCAATAATTATTACATCTATTTTTACACTTAGATTGAAATCAATTAAATCCCGATAAGTGTCAATACAGATATAGTTTTAGTTTTTGATGCTATAAACATAAAAAATACATACTTTATGCTAGAATTTGAATTTTCCCGAATAAGGAATATTACTTTCATGTCAAAATCGAATCTCATTTAATATCGATCTCAATTTCATGCCACAATAATAATTTTTCTTTTTTATTGTAACAAAAAAGAAACATAATCGTATTGTTTTAATTTTTTAGGAAAGGTATTCGCGATGCTTTCCGTATGCGATAACGCAGTACCGCTATTTAGCGGTACTTTATATTCTCAACTTTATAACGCTACGATAAAGACAGCACCGAGCTCTTTCTATTGGTTGACATTCGCCACGCAGATCGCCGTGCTCCTGTTAATTCTGTAAGTAAATTATAATTTTCCTAGACGACATTTTTTTCGTATATTATTTTTTCTCTTTATTAAAAATGTATTAAAGAATTGCGGCGTTTTGCTTAATCGCTTTCGAAATAATCTAATTTTACTGAATAATTATTTATTTCAGATTGATCCATTTTTCATCGTGGTCTAAGCACGCGACTGAGCAACAGGATTACATTGATGACGAGGCGGTAGCTCCATCTCTTTCAAATACAATCGAAGCTAACTCGTCGAGTAATGTAACGACCTAATCTTAGAAAGCATGTGATAAGATTGTAACCGCCTATACGTAAAGCATCAAAGGTCATCTCGTCAAAGACTGATGTTTCATCTTGTATATTAAAAGGAATAGTGTAAATACACAATACATTTACAATACTTAGAATTCATATAACAATCCACTTGAAATAAGCATAAACTTATCGATGTATTTTTAAGTATCGATCATGGTTAATATCTCAGGGAAAATAATATAAAATTATAATTTTGTTAATATAGCAATAAAGTAATTTTTAAAATAGTTTAGATATTTTTTTAGATATTCGTAAGTAATAAGATTTCAAAAGTATTTGAAGCATAATAATAGAAGATATATAAACTACAATTCAAAAAATATATAATATGTACATTATAATAAATACTCGCAAAAAATATTTAGATCGTTGTTAAGATGTTAGTATTATATATTTTTAATATAAAATAATTTTATACAAAATAATTAAATAATGTTATATTAAAAATAATCCTAAACGCAAAAATTGATTGCAAAACCATGAATTTAGAACTCGGCTGAGAATTGTTAAATTGCATAAGTGCATTTGTAATGCAACAATGCAACATCTATTATATCGATATAGTAGTATTATATATTATTAGATTTTATTAAATACTTCCTAGAATAGATTATATTTTTATATTACATTATTTTGCGTAGATATTTGTATTTATATTATTAGATTTAATTATTCTAAATTACTCTTGTATAATAAAACATCTGTTCCTGTAATTGTTGAACAGTGATAGATATATAATTACATATAATTCACATTTTTTCTTATCAATCACTTATTCATAACTCTTAGCGTAAAATCTGATTTTTATTGCATATTTTTATGCGACTCATCTTATTTTGAAAATTCCCGTACAATCACCCCTTTAAAACTACAAACGAAACTAGCGGCGATACAAACACGTACAAACGATTCCGAAACAGCACCCGTTAAGAACGGCGAAGATAATCATCGAAATTGAAAAACAAGTTATACGCAGAATTATTTAGCTGACGCGATTGATCGTGACGACAATTCGTTTTTCTGTTAAGTGTGCAAGTTTTACTAATAATAATTAAATGACTCATGAAACGATTGCGATTAAAAGTCACGTACGAAAACTACATTAACAAAGCGATGATGAATATGTGAGAATTCCAGATATTAGCATAGTTGATCTCGCATTTTATAAATCAAAACACACGCGTTTTAAAATAGATAATAGTATACTAAAATTTGTTTAAATTTAGCGCGTTTTTTTTATACATATAGAATGCTCCGATATTTATGTGATCGGTAAATTAAAATAAAATAAAGACAATAATTTTTAGACAATAATTCAATAGAAATTGTCTTTTATCGCAATTTTTTACATATTTGATATTAAATATCTTGTTAATCTTTTACCTAACTTTTTGCGAAGTTAAAATTTATTTCTAACTAATTTAGAAAATGATATTTCTCTTATCAGTCTTCAAAAAGAATTCGATTTACTGCGAGCTTCTAATTTTAAATCTTGACTCACGTTTCACTAAACTCTCTTAAAATTCTCTCAAAATAAAATTGTCTCCAACTTATTCAGAGGTTGTTAACGTAAAAAGCAATACCGGTAGGACTGGTTTTCGTGATTACGATTTGCATTTACACAATGTTTAAGACAATTCTAGGAAAACTACAATACTTATTAGTATTCAATGTGCGCGAACCACAAGCATGTCAAGGATTGTTGGCTAATTGTCATCGTTTAGAATTTTTGGTGCAGAGAATTATATACTCCAAGAACTGACTTCTGCGGACACAATTTCGAAAGAAAATAAAGTATTAAAAAGCGTCTGCAAATAAACTAACGATTCTTTAATGAGAGCATTTTTATGGATTAGTATTTCAGGTAACTAAAAATAAATTATATTTTTTTATTCTATACAAAAAATAAAAAATTTAATTCTGAAAAATAAACTATCACGATAAAACTATCAATATATATCAAATAAGCAACTTGTTTAATAGTTCGACTAATAAATTAATTTTTTTTTCAAGTCATTTACAAATATCATCTATCGTAGATAACATTTTGACAAATATCATATTAAAAAATATATTAAATCTATATTTATTTTATATTTTTTTATATGCGTGTAAATTCCTTATTCTTTTATACTTGTTTATGTAAATCTTTATTGGCCCATTTTTTACGTGTTATATGCATATATTATATCTACTCTTTAATAATAGTAACTGTAATCGTGACAATCACAACAACATAATGCTATATAGTTATTAATTTAAATCTGCTAACACTTTATTTCGCGTCGGCAATATGCAAATTTAATAATTAAATGAGGCCTTTTATTTCTAATTATACAACAATTGCTCTATTCTATAGTTATTCAACAATTGCTCGCATCACTGCGCACAGAAATATGGATTAACTCTTTGCCTTCCTCTTCCGCGATCTATGCAATGACGCGCATCTATCTGATTGAATGCTGCGCGCTAGCATGAATGAAAACGAACACCTGCTTGGTTTCTTGGACGGGAATTCCTTGGATAAGCACGACATACGGGTGATATCGCTTCTCACGTACATATATCCTGACCCAAATATCCACCTCTTAAAACCCACCGGTATAAAAAGTCTGCCAACGTTTAAAGATGCGTACTGTTTGTTTCGAGCATCACTTCATCAAGAGACATCCACGATCTCCAATATCATGGTAATATACAGTGTACGACAAACATTAGCGTTTTAAATTTGTCTGCGATAAGCTATATCTCGCCTTTAAAGCTTTGTTAAAAAATAAATGCAAAAATATAGATCATTTGTACGCAAATCTTATAATATTTCATTGAAAAATGGGGATTATAATCGTTCTCATCTCACATATTTAACACATTTAAAGATAGAGGACTCAATTTTATTAAGTCTGCGTATCGCGTACACAAAAAATAAATAATGAATAAATATAAGTTAATTAACTATATAATAAACACCGAGAGGAAGAGAGTTCTCCATGCAATCAATTTAAAAAGCAGAAATACGATTGATATCAATATTTCCATCACAATCCATGTTACAGCATTTCCAGCATAACTTTCATAAATTATAATTCATATCGAGCTCTTGATCTATCGCCTCCATTAATATCAAATTGCGGGTTTTACGCGCAAACATCACAGCGGAAAATCACAGCGACGCGGGCGATTGCGGCAATAAAAAAAAGATCAAGTCGGATGATGTATTATTCACGGAGGTAACTCGATTGTCAATCGTCAGTTTCTATCGAACTTACTTGCAAATTAAGTAAGATCGTTCGGTTTTCTCTTTCCGGGTGCGCGGTTTATTCCAACGCAAATTACGTCGCGGACGATTTCTGCATTCGAACGACTAGCCATCACAACATTACCATCACGCATTACCATATCACAAAGCTTATTGACGATAACATGCCACATGTTAAAAAATTCACGTTGTGTACCCGCTATTATTTTAATCAAATTAAGTATTCCGCATTCTCACGCGAAAATGTGGTTTCCAATAACAAACATAAATGATGACCATGATTAGTGCAGCAATTTATGGATGGCGTGGTTTGAGATAAAATAATTTTTTTCGAATGTATTACTTGTCTGTTTGCTGATAAGAAATTTAAAAAAGCTATATCGACTATTTCTATATCGACTATTTTTGTAATAATATCCTATTTAAATAAAGGAAGCGGCTATAAAATTTCAGGAAAACGTGCAAGAATAAATAATGTTATATTCCACTGTACTTTCATATTATATATCAAATTTGATATATAAAATTCTTTATACATTATCAGATTGCACATAACATACGGAAATAGATCTATCATATCTATTTTAACCATTTTCAAGTTACAACTAAACTAAATAATCTTGTCTTAGCAACGACAGTTTATAAATCCGTGACAAATCCCCGTTCAACTGCTTTTGCAATACGATCTAATTGAAAGTGGAGACACACTATAAATATTGCATTATATTATGTGGCTTATTTATCCTTCAAACTGACACAGTTTGCGTAGCTCAAATAGTCATAGAGAAAGTAACGTTCTGTCCACGGTGCTTTTTATCTTGCATCAATGAGTAGCAATTTAAACGATCGGTAAGAGTAAAAGTTCACCATCAGAATCCCTGGCGGGAAACAAATTTTTGTCCCGACACTTGCACATGCAATGAAACAAAGTGCAAAAGTGCCATATTAAGAATTGTCCTAATTGTCTATCAACTATAGCAGAAAAACAGGTAGAACTAGTTGGTTGGTTAGATCATATTTCAGGCTAAATTGTGGCAAAATGTTACAAAATGTTCGAATGGTTTAAACTGCAAAAATAAGAGTATTCTTACTACTACCTCGATAGAGATCGTAAATAATATATAAGCAATAATTATTGTTCCTATTATAGAAGTCTCCAACAGCAACATTTCATATCAATAATGTTAAAAAATTTTTTAAACACCATAAATTGGATTGTTGCGTGTAAAGTACGTGTAAAACTTCGAATCGCCATTAAAAGTGTGTATTTGAAATGATGCATTTCCACTTCCAGATCTCGCTAAGAAAAGTCGTTATCGTTGTGGCAGCTTTAATAGCCCTCGCTGCGTTCGCGCACGCGATACCGACTCCCGGCCCAATTGCATCTGGAGCTATTACGATCTACCCGATACCTCAAAGGCCGCCCTACGCACCGAACCCTTGGATCTACCCGAAACCCACCACGGTGCAACCTGCAGGACGCTAAAAACCAATCCCGTCCTCTTTCGGCTCGCAAACTCGCTAACCTATTTTTTATTAAGCAATGACTTGAACAACTTGAATAATAAACGTGCACTTCTTTTCATCTCAAAATCGTCAGTTACAAACATGCAATTAAAATCGATAATTTGACAAATAACTGAGAATTATTCATTTATGAGGAATATGGCAAATATCCGTTAAATATTCGAGATGAAATCATACTAATAACTGATTAATTGTCACTTTGATTAGTATCACCGGTATAAAGTGAGTTATGTCGCAAAATTATAAAAGTCTATATTACATTATATTACGATTATGAATGTATTGTTATAAATTAAATATCGTTACTTAATCATTCTTGCTAAGAAATTAAATGTTGATACAAAGACATTTACGAAGATACGAATTAGAGCTAGATATGTTAAATTCAGAATATGTGGATATATGTATTATTAAGATTAATGTAATTTTTTATATATCAATAAATATATACATATATATTCCTTAAACTTCTATCACTCTTATGTTATTTCTTTTGTTAAATTTGTAATTAATATCGTAATTTTCTATATTTTATTCTGAATTTAAGTAAAAACTCTATACCAGGTTGTCGACGGCTCATATTATTCTAAAGGTCTTGCAGTGATAATATTCCACTAAAAAAAGAATTCACTTGTACGTCGATAAAAGAAGGTTCTTAACTATTTAGATGCGTACGTTTTTCTTCCCAAGATAATAGCTTTTGAACTATTCTGGTTAAGATGCTATGGAGATGTTTATTCGAGATAGAGGGCCACAGGTCGCTGTGCCGGCTGATGCCGATAACAATGCACATCACGTAGGCGTCTCGTGCACGTAAAGTCGCTTAACGAGTAAAGTACTTTTGCACCCGTCCGTTCCTTTTTTTTCCGACATCTCCGTGACGTCTATTGTGGCAATTTACCTTTCGTATCTTCCACCGTATACATCGACCGAGTGTATGCATGTGTATGCAGTCGCGCGCTTCTACGTACTTCCGCGTTCACATGACCTGGTTAATCGAAGATCTCGCGAACGAGTGAAAGGGCCTCTCGGACCCGATTACGAAAAATTCTCGATTCTTTGTATATTTATGTATAACTTGATTTTTACCATATCATTAATCCGCCAATTATTCAAAATGCCAACATTATAAGTACGCTGTTATATATCAAATAAAACTTTAATAATATAATTTCTCTACGCTTCACATCATTCGCAGAGAGTTGCATAATGCAACTGACGTCAGTTTATAATTAATTCAAAGAGAAGAATACCAAAGCTGTCGCGATTCATTAATCAATCACTAATTGCAAAATAAAATATAAATAATTAAATACTTGAATTAAATATCAAATACATATTTTGTTTATGCTACCGAGAATAATTTTTACAAATGTAAAAAATAAAATTGTTTCCGTCTGAAACACGTGTTGCACACAGTTACGTCACATTTGTTCTGACACATTTTCGTGAGAGACCGAGAGTGGCAATCGCTTGCATTCATGGAGGAGCGAATTAAAACTCGCTACAGCTCGTTAATCCAGTTACACGCCGTAATAGTGCACGCGGAAGCAACGAACAAAAACGTTATTCAATATCGGCCTAAAAAGAGAAAATATAATCACAGTTTGAGCTCGCAGCGTGACGGTCGACGATTCCTTCGCACAAACGTTTTCACGGTAAAGTTGCAACGAAATGTCAATATTCGTACAAGTGCAAGGTCGACCATATAAAATCCTACATAATTTTTAAAATCCTAACATAATATTCAAAAACTAAAATATTTATAATAATGTATTCATATATTATATATTTTTTCATTAATAATGTTTAGCAAAACAAAGTATTTTTATATTACGCGTATATTTTTATTCGTATCCTACAATTCGATGATAACAAATAAATCATTCGTACTAACGCTCATATAGACGCTTTTCAGTAATAACCAATCTTTATCATCTCAATTTGAACTATTTTGCGTGATCACAGCAATCTGCATGCTGAACCGTAACACCATCATGTAAGAGTATATATATAGACCTTCACTTTCGCACATGAGTTGTACACAGGGTGTCCGTAATTAACGCGCAATATCTTATTGTTGTAACAATATATCCTAAAGATTAGCAAAAATTATTCAATCATTTTTTATCACCTTTTCGTTTGTGAGATTATCTCCTACATTATTCTATTCTACCATATAAATCAATAATATTCAAAAAATGTAATGAATTAACTTTCGTAAGTTTCAAGTACTCATTTAAGTGCATTCTCGTACGCACGATAAATTAATAAACAAAATAAATAAATGTAAAATATTTCAGAATTAAATATTTATTCTAATCCGTAATAACCCATCCATTTTAAATTATATACAGATCTATGAGATGCCATATCTATCTATAATACTTTTATCTTATTAATTTCGTAAATATTTCTAAACTTTTCAATCATATATCAATTTTTTTCACAGATCTGTTACCACAATACAAAATAAAAAATAATTTAAAACTCACTGATACGATACGCATAGCAGCGCGCGGAGTTGTAGATGCTATAATTTGAATACAACATTTGTGTATGTTACGTTGCTCTGTAACATACACAAATGTAGAACTCAAATTATAGCGGTAAACAAAAAAAGTTAAAATTTGAAAAAATAATTATAAACAAACTATTTACTTTATGGTTGCTCCACCGCAACCCGATGCCTCTTATATAAACCTCTTAAACGTCCTTCTTCTCCTCTGAGGTTCGTTGCACTCACAGTTCACACAACACTTGCGAAAATACGGTTAATTGCAATCGCTAATTATCGAATACGATAAAGAATACAATAATCGCGCGACATTTTCGATATTAATTACACGCAACGCGCATTTTATTACATAACGATGAAAAACTAATGTGAGAAAAGTACAATAACTCAAGCTGTTCCAAATCCATGACGCATATTTGCGCATCAAACGAATCAGCGGAATGATTTTAACAAATCAGCGATATATCATGCGGAAATGGCATCGACAACTTCAATCTGATACTGGGCGATAAATAAAGTCGAGTTGAGATAGCCAGTTAAGCAATGTCCAAAAATGTGTAATCAAAATTCAATATTGCACGCACATATTTTGCACGTGTAAATCTCGCGAAACATACGGGCTATTATTTACGAATGATCAATACGTTACGGCTTTCCTTCATTTCAACCGTTCGATTTGGCTATTCCTGTATCACTCCGCGCTCTTAATTTCGAAAATAGTGGATAAATTACAGAATCGCTGAAAAAACTGGAACAGCGCGACGCGAGACATATTCGCAGATTTAAAGAGATAATTATTGTAAATGACGCAACGAAACTATAATTTCTATCTCTCCTATACCGTTCCAATCTCTACTTCAAAAGGATAAATCGCGCGGAATATCTGCCTCGCGGTAATCGCTTCCATACGTTCAGCGCGAATCGCGAATCGTAAGAGCTAATCAAATGCGTGACTTGATAATTGATAATTATTCACGGAAAATGAGCGCATCCTCTCCATGATATTTGTCAGTATTGTGCACCAAAAGATAATGCCACGAATCTCGCTGCCGGCTCGAATGTAGCGGTGCGAAATGATAATACGGCTACCTCCTGCCCGGACGCGGGCCTACGCGCTCCAGCTCGCTGAGTTACAACAACAAAAAATGTACACAATACGCTTATAACCCGCAACATTTGCCACACGTATTGCCACAAAATATTTAACGCGCCGCGCTGTGAAATGTATGTTGAATATTCAGTTCTTTACGTTACAGATTAATTTCGATGAATAGCATTACGTATTGTATAGGATATTTCACGCGTCGTTTTGTGAACTCGGTTTCGCCTGATGTAACGATTAATTCGAACATTTTAAAAGCCTAGAGATATTATCGTACATTAAATTCTTATTTAACAAATATGCTGCAAATTGCAATGTACGTAATATATAATAAAATAGAACTGCAATACACAAATACCTATATATTCACGCGTTATTAAATACATTTAGATGATTTATAATTCGCGTCAAACTTTAAGATAAAATTCTATTTGTAATTTTACACGTGCCATAATATACGAAAAATATTAGAAAATCAAAATACACGTATATATGATATAATTAATATAATATACGCATATAACAAAATACAGTGTATAAAATTGTAAATATAATTTTATCCTAAAATCTGACGAAAATTACAAGTCGTCGAAAGCAAGCTTTACACGCAAATTATTTTATGCTTCCTTTTTAATAAAAAAAATGTGAATAATTAATTTATTGCTTCATTTAAAAAGAATTATTAATTAAAAAAAAGATTAAATAATCTAAATATATAACCATAAAAAATTTGTTGTTAATCAACTCACAACAGCTAATTGCTATAGTATACCTATGGTACTTACCTATGCAGAAAAAAGTAAAAAGCAAAATCAGCTGAGTATTAAAATTTGTTGTAAAAATTAATAGCATCTGACAAATCGTTACACAAATATGCGTAGATTATAGGTTTGAACTATACTGATCGTTATTAGCCAATTTACAACTCAAAAACTACCATAACCCCGATATTTTCGTATATCGATTAACTCTTTCGATTTTAATTAATTTCTAAGTATGCAATTAAGATATTATACGATAATTATGGGACACCCTGTATACATACATATAAATCGAATTGGCGTGATCCTTGGAATCCGTAATACATGAACACGCTAATAATAGATTCCTATTCACGTATGCCACAGGATAATTCACATCGCGTGGAAGCATATCCATGCACTGTGAGAGCAGGAAAAGCATTTTATTCAGATAAATATACGTTGAGTGGTGACCATAAGAAAATCACATATGTAGTGATATGCGTCTGATTTCACCGTCGATTTCAGCGTCGGTCAACTTTAGTCCCAGTTTAAATGATCTTCCATCTCTTTTTAATTCTATCTCTCAACAAAACCGGTCATCAATTTTGTAATAATATATACACGAGACTGAAAGTTGCGCCATTGGATCATGTGTTCTTTTTGTGTATGTTTGGCCACCTAATCAACAAGCCAGATTGATTCATAAGATACCTACTTAATCGTGCGACTCTTCATAAATATTGATATTGATAAAGAGCAACGATCGCTGCTAGCAATGAAACTATCGATATATATCTGCATCCATTTTTTTTTTTTTAAGATAACGTATAAATTACGTTTGTCCGTCAACTAAAAATTTCATAAACAATTGTAAGAGGTTTGAGCACGTGTAAATATTTTAAATTATACTATATTTTACAACAAATATTACGTTTTATTGTAAATAAATTGCAAGTTGAGAATTCTACTGATATTCGCGCAAAATTCATTAAAAAGTTCTAAAGGCTACTGCAATTGTTCAATAACAGAGATCTGTCCTGCTCGAAGCGATCATCGGAGTTCATTTCGGCGCAAGGAGCTGAACCGAGCGTGTAAACTGCGATGCGAACGGCGCTCCCGTGTGCGTGTACGAGCGCTCACTTTCGCTGGACACGCTCGCACTTCTACATACGCACGTGTACGCGTGTACAAGCAGGAGCGGCGGTGACTCGTGCAGCAGCAAACGCTACCGGCGCAACGACGGTTTTTCATCTTGTCAGTCAGCCTTCCTGCTCCCACGAGAGCAGATCGATCGGCCTCTTTTTCCGCGTTCTTCGCGTTTTCCGCGACGATCTTATCTACGAAGCTGTAACACGCGAGCGATGAAGTGCCGTGTAACGAGCCGAGTCCCGACGATGATACGCATCGCCCTCGTGGTCGGAGTGGCGGTGGTGCACGCGTCGCCGGCCGAGCCCTTGCCCTCAAGCCTGCTCGGTGGAATCGGTAACGTCGCGAATACCGCAACCAATTTTCGTAAGTCGATCTCGCGATGTCAGTCGCTCGATATCGCCAAGTTTTGTTTATTTTTAGAGTATTTTATGTATTTACAGAAATATTAGCAAACGTTTAAAAAATATTAAAATAAAGATTTTTTTTTAAATCAATAATTAGTATCTTCTATCTTTATAAGGTAAATTTATAAAGTAAAAATATAAAAACTGAGATACGCGGTAAAATCAATATAAAAATAAATTATATTTCTGCAGCTTCGATAATAAAAATCTGTATTTAAACTTAATTCAGTTTAAACTGCTGCTTGTAATGGATTAATTCATTTCACGATACAATCGTGTCATGAAAGCTGTACAAAATATTTAAATAAAAATTACATTAATTAAAATGTGGATCTTTATAAATGTAATTCATATTAATAATTAATACTGACATAAATAAATAGTGATAATTAATGTATATAATTATATATTGTGCGTATTTATATAATTAAGTAATATAGAAATTGTATAGCGAAATGTGTACAATGGATTTGATGTAAACAACTAAAAAATATTGCAACTTATAACATTTAATTTCAGATTTGTCAAGTAATTGACATCTTCGTAATTTTATGTCATGCGTAACTTAAATTGAGTATTCGACGGAAAATGTAATAAGGATTATTTATTTATTTTGATGATGAGAGAAGTTGCTTTGATAGTTTCGTAATTCTCGTCGAAACCATGTCGAGTTGGCTCATTTAATATGCCAATCGAAAACTGATTAATTCGAAATTGAATTTCTTCAGGTTTAAAATTTAAACGTTATATGCTATATCTAGCTATATGTGATCTAAATTGTGAACATTAGACAATTAAATCTATAAACAACTTTAAAGAGAGAATTTAGATGTCGTAATAAATAACTACACTTGAATACAGAAGCGCTGTATCACCAGAGCGTCCAATGAAAGTGAAAACGTAAATACAGCGATACAACGGTATCAATTAAGGATGAGGCGATGGATGGAAAGTTTAAGTAGGCAGATGTTAGATAACGATATTAGAGAGCTCTGGTAAGGCCTTTCCTCGCTGAGCGGCAGTTGAAAGTATTTGATTGATAGAAATAAGACATGAAGGTAATCTTTGAATCGTCATACCATTTAAATAACTTCTAAATCGGAATCACGTAACCCGCAAGAGTTTTCTAAATATCGCCGTTAATTCGCTACTAATTTGCATAAATAGTTTGCAGAAATTAATGCGAAATTTATTGTAGCACGCAGTGACCTAAATTTTTAATCGAATGCAAAATAAATTATATAGCTATCACATTAATCCAATTCGATTGACCCCTTAGATAATAATTCATGCACACGTCTCATGCAAAATGATAAATGCTTCGTACTGACATGACGTGTCTGTGTAAAAATGCAAAATGCAAATTGCATTAACAAACGCTTCAAGGCAGGATATGATAAAGGCATTCGCGATAACTGTACAACGTTAATATAAACATTCAAGATGACATTACGATATTATATAATTACTTATTGTTAGAAAATAGCCCTAGTTCAAATGTATAGATAAACTCTCGATCTTTATACTGACTGTCGTGTCGATTTCGTATCAAAGGTCATAAATTACGAGCATTAAGATATGCTATAAATATAAAATTATGCTTGCGTGCAAATACAAAATATATCTAAATATAAACATTGTCTCGCGCGAAAAATTTATTATCTCCAACAATGAGACGTTCTAACTAACGTTGCAGTCTCAAGTAGGTGAAATTAAGTTCTATTAATTAATTCAAAGTAAATAAGAAGAAATACTTCAAACAACAACCGATTATTATTTCGATAAAGATAAATCAAATTCGGATTAAATTGATAACAAAAGCTATCAAAGAATTCAAAGAACATCGTTGTTTGGTCACGAACTGCTAGCGTTGAAAAATAAACGTATTAGCGTGTTTGCTCGCGGAAGCAATGATGATTCATAATCAGATTTGTTATGCAGAATGTTTCACACGCATACGGAATAAAAATATCGGCTGATGGCGTGGGATTTCTACAATGTATTAGATTGACGAAAGATGCTTTTTATTCGTTAACGTCAGCGTTAGTCATACTTGCAGTGTACTTTGCAGATGCAGCTATTTCGCACATTGCCACGTTGAATTCATAATGATAGAGATTATATACGTGCGTCATTAATCTGCGTCGTGACTTTTATTCGCCAAAATGCCAAAAAAACTACATAATCACATAACAATTTCATTGCTTCTTTGTAATACCTCAGTCGAAACTCTTGTCCATAATAACCGTTCAATATAAGCGATGTATTATTCAATATCCGTTAGAGATTTATATATATATATATATATATATATAATAGAGGGTATATACAGTTTAAACATGTTTTCTTCCAATTTGTTTTTAAGTCAAATTACTTTTGCCAATGGGTATTAAGATGCCAATTAAAATGGTTTATTTGATCGTCGACAACACATATCACTTATTAAACTAAAATTATTTCTGTTAGTAATGTTCTATTACATCATCACATAAGCGCGTTAAAAACAAAACTGAAAAATAAAACGCGCGATTTTTACATGGAACGCTAATATTATACATCGATCAAAGCGTAGCAAATCAAACGTAACGGATTTGTAACTGTTAAACCGCAAAAAAACCGTTGAAACTTTTTACGTTCCATTGGATCCGGTCGAATTCGGCGGAGCGCAATCACTTTATTCGATAAATACTTTTTCACATAATGCACTATTGTAAGCTGCAGTAAATACATTACGTATTAGAGCTCTTTTGTTATTACAATGGAACAAAATCCCTGCTTAAAATTCGATTAATCATTTAATTACCATACCAGAACCGCAGAATACATGCATTTAACATATACAATTCTCGATTAGAAAGCCGATTCCCGGGCTAAAATTCCTTTGTTGTTACGGTAAAACAAAACTCCTGCTTGAAATTTCATTAATCATTTAATTACCGTATCAGAACCACCTGATATATTTAACAGGTTCGGCTAAAAGCCCGATTCACGGATTCATGATAGTCGATCTTCGCATCCGCAATCAGTGCTCCGCCGACAAACGGTTTAATTAACGCGTGCGAATAAAGGCGCCTTGAGGGTTGATTGCTAAATGCAACGTGCACGAAGCTCACGAACATCCTCTATGTTGCATGATAGGCATTAATATCAAAGTAAAAGCATTCATGTGATTTAAAATATAATTTATCTTTGGATACGGGGAGAAAATAGAGAAAAGCGCGATCATGAGAAATACAAGATATATAAAACATATTTGAAATATCATGCATTTATACGATATCATCGGATATCATAATTTATGCTTACGTTAATGACGCATCGAGGATTTAAAAGAAAGCTATAAATTGCGCATCTCACTCTTTGAGAAAAAGATTCTTCTCTTATTAAAAAAAGCTAATTTTAAACATATTATTTGATGAATCCTTAACACAAATATGTCACGCGGAAATCATATATTGTTCTTAATTAATTTTTTTTTTTTTAACGTAATAGTTTACATTGTATTATGCGGAATTATTAATTATTGCATTTTGGTGAAAATTGTTATTAATCACTTATGTATCATTACCGCATAAAGTTCTAATTATGGTTTCAACCATTGATTAATCGGTTTTGTCTTGGTAGAATGCCTCGTTGACTTGTAATCGTTTGTTACAGTAACGGGAGTCGTGCAACGGCAAAAAGAACTATTGCATCGCGTTACGGATGTTGCCGCGGACTACAGTATGTGTTCGCATAAATTGCAATGTTTATTCAAAAGCTTATGCATCCTCTTTACGCTTAGTATGGCTTCAGCGCAGCTTTAAAAAACAAAAGCAAAAAAGGACAGCTTATCAAAATTTGCAAATGCTTACGCATATAGCTGTATTTATAAAAGAAACAATGTTGAAATATGCTTTTATTTGAAGACTTCTTATATAGGATCCAACCATTCTTTATTTCCTTAATGTATTACTATTGGCAATTATTTATTTATTATATTATTATTTATATAAATTACATAATGGGTTTAATTAGGAAAAAATCCATTTTTTTGTATATTGGCAAATACTTGAATTTAATTTCTCAAATTTAATTCAAATTTTTAAAAATTAAAAGTAAAAATCTTGATTTCTACGCCGTTATATAAAAAATAAAAAAATATGTGTAACAATTTATAACACATTTTTTTAAATATTTTTCTGTGGAAGCACGTGGAAATTAATTTTATATATTATTTATCACTTTGTAAAATTTATATATTCAATTATCTGAATCTCTCGAGAGATCGCAATGTAAACGAGACCATGTTAAAAGGCGACTAATATCACTTCCGCAAAGCGTTGAAGAACGTAATTCGCGTTAACGTAAACTCCCGAGCGCGCATGGAGTCGACAAGCTCAGAGATGTAAATATGCAGACGTCTAGCAGAGAAATACAGTAACACAGTAATTCAATTGGTAATAACACGACGTGGCACGGCGCTTTTGAGTGAGAAGAGATTGCGTTTCTCTTTATTACGAAGTGATACGCTATTTGTAATTGTATTACAGAAGCTCGTGACCTAGATCGCTTCTTAATTCCTTTTTGAGTAAACGGTATCGAGTCGCTTCGTTTATGGCGCTCTCAAATATTCACGATCAAATTGTACGTTACGAACTTTACTTAGCAACTTTGACAGGATCGTTAACGGGAAAAGACAAGAACAATCAACTCGCAAACAATCTAAATAATAAAAGTTTTAATAAATTAAATTTGTATAATTATAATTAGGATAATTTGCATTTATAAATTAAGTTTGAAAAATTGTGCACAAAAATATATGCAGACACTCGGAATAATTAACGGACATATTCCTTCCTCGATGGAAAACAACTGCAATGCTATCTTAATCTACGACCCGAGAATTGCAACCGTCAATTATGAGATTAAAAGAGTAGCAACGTAATTCAAATAATTAATAACACATTATCACTCGTGATACTTATTTTAAATTTTTTTCTATAATGTATCACGCCGAAGTATAGAGTGCTAGAGGCAAACAACAATATAATAAATGTTTCAATGAACTCACGGAGTAAATTAGAAGTTTCCCAACGTATTTCAATATTCTATTTAAATGTAAATAGTAGATGTCAAAGACCGAGAAGATTACGCTCAGGAAACATCAAAATGCTGATTAATTAACGATCTCATTATGTTGCGCTTGAAACTATTTCCGCGCTTCTATCTTCGATCTTTCAATCCTGAGAAACCTGTATATTTTGATTGAATAATTCTTGGCACGTCAATCCGTTTTCGTGATTTTGATATATACCATGTATGATATATATCAAATTATATATAATTTAAATTATAATAAATTTAATTATAATGTATTTTTCTTTTTTAATAATAATTTAAAAATTTACATTTTGTATTTGTTTTATAATAAACTTAATATTGATTAATCTCAAAACGCAAGTTTCTATTGCATTCAAAAGTACACAAATAATTTCTACATTTCGACAATAAATAATTTTTTGACAAATACTAGCATAAAATATGAGATTTTGTTTATTTTTCTTATTTTCGTTTATTTTTCTATATATTCTTTCCAAAACATTAAAAATTAATTTCTCTTTTAAGAAAGTAATAATTCGTTCTTCCATAAAATTAATAAAATTACTTCCGTTTATGCAATATATTCTAAACACGCATGATTTATATATAATATTTATATCGTTAAATTAAAGACCCACAGAATATGCCTTAATATATTAATTTGTTTTCTATTATGAGATTAAATAAAGCTCGTCGTTTCACGCAACATGTATAATTTTGCATGTGTATATAAATAATAAAACGCGGAAATGACACGCAACACACAGGAAGCTCGGTTCTCGCAGCATTGAAAGAGTTAATACCTAAGCAGCGGCAATAACAAGCAAGCGCAATAAGATAAACGAGATAAACGGGAATGCAAATAATAAAGAGAGAAACACTTTCGTCTTTTGATTGCAGTAACCAGTGCGGTGGAGAAGCCGAGAAATTTATTGCTCAACGCTACCAGAGTGACAACTGGATATAGTAAGTGTCGCGCAAATACAATATCATATATTTATAATTATTCGCGTTTAATAGTGCGTTACTAATTGTCGAATCGCACAGTTGACAATGCAGCCTCAAGGGGTCTCGAGTTCAAGCTGAGAAGATTCCTAGAGAAATTCCGAACTCGGATGCGCAACGGTATCCCGGAGCTAGGTATACCTCCGCTGGAGCCATTCACGCTCGACGAGATCGACATCGATACGGATAACCCAGAAATCGGAAAGTGAGTCGATAGATACATATGCGGCCGTGTACACCGGATTCCAGAGATTATAAAAAATTTGGTAAACAAAGAAGCCTCAGCATACAATTTTAGAGAGCACGGTATAGAGATCTGTAGGATCAAAAATAATTTTACTATATACTAATTAATCACTAATAATTTCGCTAATATATTATAAAAACTTCACTGAATTTAAATTTTATTAAGTGGCATCGAAAGCGTGAGAGTTGGCACAAGTTTTTGTATCTTAAATTCTATAGGAAGTATCTTCTATAAATATTCAAAACTTATTTGCTTCTATGCTTAGGCGCAAAAGACTCCGATTGTTGCAATCACAATACTTGTTACGTATTACGTGTTAATACTTCCGCAAACAAGACACGTGTGTAAAACGTCATCGTAAATCTGTTTTTCAGAATATCCTTAGTTATCGAGAACTTGGAAATGAGGAATCTATCGACTTTTTTGATCGATCGAGCAAAGTTATCGCTAATCGGCCCTACGATCACCATCAATATCTCCATTCCCGAGATTTACGCGTCGGGTCATTACAACATTTCCGGGATACTAGGAGATACATACCCGCTACGCGGCGCGGGTTCTTTCCAAACGACTGTACGCGACTTCCGCGTTTACGTGAACACCGTACTAGGCTACGCTAGAGGAATGTACATGAAGAGATTCGACCTCGACTTCTCGCTGCGTGCCATCAAAATACATCTGGAGAACTTTATGGGCGGTGAGGAGATCGGACAAATTATGAGCAAGGTAAGACTAATAAACATTTTGTTCTTTAAACGAGTCTTCGTCTATTTAAACATTAAAGAATCTTATTTAACTGATGTATGAAAATAATGTCTCTCTCTCTCTCTCTCTCTCTCTCTCTCTCTCTCGTTTTACATTTAACATTTAAATACTACGTAATAATACTACGTAAAGTTTTAATATCGGGATATCGTTTTACATTTAATATTTAAATACTACGTAATAATACTACGTAAAGTTTTAATATCGGGATATCGTTGTCTTTATAATCAAAGTGTACTCTCTATTTACAATTGTGATGAAAGTAGAATGTCAAAAGAAAACAAGATTGCTTGCATTCACAAGAATGCTGACAAATAATGTATCCCAACAATTAAATAATGTAAACGATATCTATTGAGTGAGTGAGTGAGTGAGTGAGTGAGTGGGTGAGTGGTCGAGTGAATTGCTTTTCAAAGAACTAACATTTATTTCATGATATGGTTTACCTATAATATCTATCCGTCGTAAAGATGACTCTACAATTTCACATGACAATCTATAAAGACTTATCCGTATTTTTACAAATCGTAGCCATTTCACAGAATCGTTCACAGTTCGTTTTACGACCAGTTGCCTCTACCTCTTACGATTTTACGGGGTAATGATTATCATAAAAAACTTTTTACGATCGTTTCAATATCCGATTTTATTCGCGATGTACGCAAACATCAGTGGGGCGAGGTCGCGTTTCTCCGGCCATTGAAACCGAAATTCCATGTCGCTTGCCGAATATGAATCGCTCGCTCGATTTGTTCGTGTTTCACATCGACAGCAACGCAGATCTCGACTGGCGCAACTGTTGATTTGAACACGTGTCGCTAACTGATTGGCTCCAAATGATTGCAATAAATCACAGATTACTGATATGCATCGAAAAAAATAAAGCAATTTATGTTCTATTAATCTGACAGTAAAAAATTACAATTTTAATTGTATATAAATAACATAACTGTGTGAAACACTTGAATTTCAGATTGAACAATATACTTGAGATCGATACTCTGATACAAAATTCTAGCAGAACAAAATCATTACAGGGTGGATTTCATCCGAATTATATACAACGTGTATTTCGATTATAAAATCAATCTATCGGTTTGCAGGTCTTTGAAGATTTAACACCGGAAGCAATGGACATCATTAAACCAGACATATTGCCCCCAATTCAGGATTATGTTGCGAGCCACGTGAACGAGACGATTCATCATCTGACTATGAGAGATCTGTTTCACGTTCTGCTGGGGGAGTACGAATTCGGAGATATCACGCATTTACTGATACCCTGAGGAGATACTCACGAAAATGTAGCAGAAATGCATCGCCGAATTATCGGGTCGCGCAGTTACGAGCGCAATAACACTAGCTTAATGTGTCTGACAATGCTTGAATGTCTTCATTCAAGATGCAAGAAATCGATTGCAACTCAATGCAAGTACAATGCACGTTGAGCTGGAACGAACAATACTCGCGACGATATAAAATGCGACAAGTCAAGTTGATTTTGAAGTCAGCTTTGTATTACGTAATACGCGTTGACCACTTGAAGATCTTTGACTACCTTGCCTGATGCTAACCATTGATTATCCATTGTCTTGCCGAAGAAGGATTATTTTATCCGCGTCGGGAAAGGGGGAGGGGTACGGAGTTATTGACTTCCTTTCGTTCGTTTCTCTCTTAAAACTATGTTAAATTAATTATTTCCGAAAATTCTTTTCCGATATAATCAATTCGCTCAAATATATCGAAAATTTTTATGCTAGATACGCACTGCTCGTTAAGAAATGACGAATTAGTTTACGCTATAGTTTGTATATAATATATACAATTTACATAATTCAGCTATACGGTAACTCATCTTCTTAGCATCTGCTTGAAAATTCGATTTAATTCCGTGCAAAGACATCGTAAAGTTTCCCATCACCCGCTGTGAGTGCATCAGTGAAAGAGGCAAAATGTTTAATTCATCGAATCGCTCGGTGAATCCCGGCGCATCTCTAATCCGCTGATAAAGGCGAGCGAAAGTATTACGACCTTGAATGGCGATGGCATCAAATCTTCAGTATTGCGAAATCGACGCCAGCCATTCATCCACTTAGGTGTCGGTGATCAATGATGAACGAAGTGAGAGGTGGTTTTACAGTAATGAAAAAACTATCAGTGTAAAATGGCTCGCCATTTTTTCGTTATACTGTTATACAGGGTAAGGCACTCAAACCTTTTAGCGTGTGCCATACATTGTGCATCAATTTTCATTGGTTGCCGTATGTTACTAAAAATAAATTTCATTAACATTTTGAAAGCCAGACAAGCCGAAATTAACAAAAAATTATTGGGATTTGTACGTATTAATTATTGTTTCATTTTTGTTGAATGTAGTAATAATTAAATTTGAAAAGGTAATTCATAAATAATAAGATAATAATTTTGTTGATGTTATATATCCGTATAAATATGTATAATAATTTCTAGAATTTTCTTAGCAATTACGACTGCAAATACTTTCGTAATTCCAAATACAAAATATAGTTTTTTTTTTTAATTTGTCATTGTCATGTAAAGACGTTTAGTTGCACGAAATTTTATAGATATAAAAGCACTATGTATGACAATTTCTACTTAAATATTATTACTTTCAATTTATATTAATGACCAAAGAGAGATAATATTTCATATATAGTATAAAATGATTATTATATATATATCACGTGAAAAAATAATTTATAAATTTATATATTGCTTACATTTAAAACATTAATTGAAACAAACGTCATATCTGAAGTGCAATGGTTTAAAAAATATCGAAGTTTTTAGAATAATTAAGTCTTATTCTTTCTTCTTCAATTGCTTCGGTTATCAAAAATGTTAATAGTTTACAATGATTAGCACACGTGAGCTATTTTTATTTTAGCTTTTCCGTTTATAATTTTGTTATAATTTTAAAATTTCCATTTATAAAGTATAACGTATAAACGGTTTACAAAATATAACACATACTGACACGTATATATAGTTTGCCGGAACATCGTATACGATTAAGTTAATTATTATAGCATACGTAATTATGCTAAACGCTGTATGCGCCATAATGCATCGGATTATAATTAGAGGCAGCGTCTGTATGATAGCAGAATTAATGTTGATGTTTTGTTAACTGTTATAAGATAATTTAGTGATTTAGTGATAGTGTGTAAATGGAACCACATCATTTACTGATTAAGATTATTGCAATTTGTAACAATCATAAAATTTATTAAATATTTATGATGTTACGGTTTTATATATGTTTCACATTTGTAAAACTTTGACACAGCAATAATTTTGTGATTAATCGTTTCTATGTGGAAACGAATTAATTAAAGAAATAATTTAATTAATTTTCCCAATACTCATTTTTATCCAGCAAAAATGCATAATAATTTATATTAAATCATTGAACAGAAAGATTTCTCTTCAGATGAACAGCGATCTTTTAAAATAATTTAATACTTTAAAGCTTAAATTTCAGTGACAAAATACAATCGATTATATCTCGCCTATTATTATTAATGTTGTTAAAAATTTTATGATAGATCAGAATCGTAAATCTATCTATCAGATAAATTTCATTTTACAAATTTTTATGCAGCCTTCAGATAATATCTCATATATTCTTAAGAACAACCTGATAGTACTCATTGTTACGGCACGGTCGTCTATAATCAATCATCCTCCATCACTTGTGTCTATCAGCTGCTTTTAAATGAATTAAAAAAGATTCCTAATTTTGAGAGTCACCAATTTTATTATTTAATGTACTATTTCACGATCTTAGCTTTACGTCTAATGTTTTCAATAAGTTTATCGATCACATAAATTCCTTTTTAAATCAACGACAAATGAAAAATTAAAGCTACCACAAGAATTTATCGATATCGCGATTGCGTAATCATTTTTAACGAAATAATTAATTAAACAAAATTCATCCTGGATTGGCGATAACACGTGATGATTATTTTGTATTATTTGTTTCAGCTTCGTAACAAATTGACATACGGAAAAGATAAAAAATATGGTCAAAATTGATGAATAAAAAATAATTAAAAGAAATTAATTAAAACAGAATTTACAGATTATCTTTTACATATCTCTCTTTCAAATAAGAAATTATTTAACGATTTAATTCTATATCAAATATAAAATAGAAATAAATCCGCTTTAATATAATTTTCCATTTCCAATTATTGTTTCGTTACGATTCCTGTATTACTGTGATGAATTATTATTCGAACCGTAGGTTTAGAATTATGTGTACGTAGGTTGGAATTACGTATTTTAACCTCCTATGTTTCAATCGTATACGTATACGTATATGTTCACCACTAACTTTATGTGCAGTTGTACATTTTATGTAGTACGGAGTAACATCTATTAAACAAAATCAATTTACTTGTGTTGACTGTCAATAAAGAAATTTTACACCAACGTGGTTCATACACCGTTTAGATTGCCAACTGTATCGATAAAAATTTTAATCCCCTGCCATAGGGTTAATAACTATCGTGCTACAAATACGTGATCGTCAATAAGGATAAAGACTTCATCCCTACGTTACTCCCATCGAGATACTCATCAGTTATCGATAACAGCTTATCTTGGACTACCGACTACTGTTTGTTTAACCAAGGCGTGAAGACAAACAAGTGTCTTGAAGCATCCATGAATCAGCGAATTTGCACAGCGCCGCATTTAAAATCTTTACAAATTCTATAGAATTACAAATGTAAAAGTTCTTAAATTTTTTTATATCTAAAAGTGAGATTATGTTAAGTTAAAAAAAAACTACTTAGGAGATCTTTGAATTATTTATGCGAAATGAAGATTCACGTACTTATTCAATATAATATTTCAAAAATGTTAAATTTAAAAATATATAAAATTACTTAATTTAATTTTTAATTTAATTTATTGCAATGCTCAGTGGAGAAAACTACAAACAAAAAAATTATAATAATGAGTGCACGTAAATGATGAAGCACCAACATATTGTTGTTATAAAGCCTACCAGAAAAGACAACGTACGAATATTTGACAAATTGACAAATAAACAATCGATCGTTTACAAGAGGAAACTTAGTCGCTCTTATACAGCAACAGATCCATTTACACGCATACACTCACAGCACACCACACATATTTAAAATACGCATAATATTTCTGACTCGGGTAGATACGCGGCTTATAATTGATTCATTCGAAGAAACAGTCGATGCGATAAAGCTAGAGGCAGCGGTGCGAAAAGAAAACAGAGAGGAGGAAGATTTTATGGTAAAGGGAAGTTTATTGAATTATTTGACTGCGCAGTAGCAGAAGGAAACGCGGAAGTTGGCAGAGTGATGTGAAGGAAAGGAGAGAAGGTCAGGGTAACGGATATTTGGGGCGTTTGAGAAGTGGAGCTCAGAGTTCAGGTGAAAAAGGCGTCGAAGATATAGAAGAATATTGGAGAAACGGAGACAGAAAACAAGGCAGCAGAGATGAAGACAAAACGTTGTTGTATTGAGTCAACCGGAGTTTAAATAAAGTGGGGATATATGGTCAAAACAAACATAACATTGCAGGAAAAACAGAGACATAAGTTTTGAATGTATTGAATGCGATTTAGCAATGTTGATTCAGTGCTGGAGTGTATATACGACGTCGGCGTAATCAAAAAGAGAGATGACGATTGAGATACATGAAACTTTTGGGAAGTGGAGAGGATATGCCAGAAAACATACAGAAGATGCAAACGAGCAAAGGCGACTCGACACTTTATGTCCACGTGCGATTTAAGGTTGTATGACCCGTAAGATCTCTGCCAAAAGTTTAAGAAACGTAACATAAAGCTAATTAACATATTTAAGAAGATATTCTTTACTGGAAAGTAATATTTATATTAATATTTTATTAAAATAACGGTTGCCTGTGTTTTTAAGAGCTATAGAGACATTTTTATGCATATTTTCTCGTATGCAAACTTTCACTTTTAATGATTTTTAGAAAGACTGTACCTGACTTGCAACTGACACAAACGAAAATCTGAAAGTGTGAAAATCTTTAAAAAGTAACAAAACATAGTAGTTACTGTTTAAAAATACTAATGAAATTATATTACGTTATTTATTTACGTCATTTATTAATAAATTAAATACAATAGCTCTCATAAAAAGTATTTTGATCGCAACAACGTCGCATTTTCTGTAAGATGGTAGCATTGATCTCACTCGACATCAGCTGCGTGAACGCGAAGTGTGTGCTCTGAGCACGTGTAATATACAGACGCAACGTTTGAGGTTAGTTTTCGCTTGCGCTACGAAAATGCCAAAAGTAAAACGTTACATGTGCCATGGAATTGTTACAATCATCTGGTGTGGTTTCGACTCGTGTCTTCAAATTACGTTTCCCAGTATTTGTCTGTGCTAACCGTTGATTGTACACTTTTTCAGTGACAACTTTTCCTTTCCACATGTAACGTTTTACTTTCGGCATTTTCGTAGCGCAAGCGAAAACTAACCTCAAACGATCCGTCTGTATATTACACGTGCTCAGAGCACACTTTCGATACACAGGAGGCTCTATTGGAAAAAGTAACGGACCTCTGTAGTATTTGTTATCCTTTACGGAGAGTGACGGAGAGAGAGGTTCTAAATGTTCTAATGTGACGTCATAGTGCGCTGTTGCCGGATCTCTGTACTTACGAGTTCAGCGAGACCAAGCGAGACTGTTCTCTGTTTGGTTTTTATTCAATATTTCAGAAAATATCCTCGAAGTCATAATTTTTTTGGTTCTAATTTGTTTGTAAGATGTTTATTAATATTTCTGCAAAGTTTTAAAAGGATGCCATATTTTCTTCGATATTAATTTCTCAAATGAAGTTGAAAAAACAGTGAAACTTGATGAATTCCCATAAGAGCCCATGTTAAATTCAAATTGTTATAACTTTGAACGGGCCTTGCAAACTTGTTCAAACTTGGTACAATGCTTTATTATTATAATACTCATCACCTGACAAAGTTTGAAGAATTTGGCATTTTTTTCTTCTAAGGGGTCATACAACCTTAAAAGACCAAGAAGAATCAATGGCCCGTATTCTGAACGCACTTTTATCGATAAACGCGCGCATTTATTTCTGAGATTCTATAGTATATGTAATGTAAACTATATGTTAAATGCGCGCATTTAGCGATAAGCGAAAAGTGCGTTCAGAATACGGGCCAATGTAATAGTAAATACCGAGTATTTTAATTGAGGATGATCGAGGTATAGGTACGGAGTTAAGAAAGACATCGAAGGATTGAAAATGAGATAGAAGTACAGAATCAAGAAAGACATTGAAGGATTGAAGATGAGATAGAAGAACCGGAAATGAGAAATAAGGATTTGGAAAGATTAAGATGTGAAGCGTTGAAGGATTATAGCCCATTTAGCTACCGTTTTAAGGTCATTGTTTAACGCCGCAATGGAAAGTTAATATCTTCGGAATATCTTTGATTTAATAATTTTACTCAAACAATTTTATCAATAATTACGCCAACGTAAGTGCTTTGCGTTTTTTAAGTTGCGTTTTACAAAAATATACCAATTGTTTGTATCTTAATCATTCGATGCATTCACATTAATTAATTCAATGCTTTCTTTAATTTAATGTGATACTCAATGAAAGATTATATATATATCACGAGATGCTCTAATCTAGGATCTCTAATCTATATTCGATGAATATTGCTAAAAGTAATACCCATTGATAAATAATAATTCTACGGGATTAAATCAGAGTATGTTATCGTTACCGCTGATACCATAAATCTCTATTCGCATGATGCTATCATCATCAGTGATCTGTGATCACGCACATGCGTGGGCTCTTCCATTCAATCTCGCAAGGTACCTATTCTGGCAGAGGAATATTTTTTCGCATTAATTCTTTTCCATTTGATATTAAAGAGCAAATTAGATTAGTAATCTTTATTTCTATGTCAGATTAACTTCAGTCATAAATGTAATTAATTTTCAAATTATAGACAGCCAGAAAAAAATTGCATGACTTATTTTAATATGGTCAAAACAGAAAATTTTAATTAGCTTAAGTCTTTAGTAAACACATAAAATATTTCTGAAAGAAATTAAAGAGAAATATTATTCGTTTTACTCCAGTTTAATTTACAGAAGTTCGTATTGACATTTTTGTAAACATATATTAATAAATATATTTTGCTTTTCAGAAGTTAAGGGCTCGTGCATGTACGAGCTTTTACAATCTTCGCGTTACTGACGCGTTTCGACAAGAAGACATTATTGCGTACCAGTTCGAGAATATGGGACTTTTTTCATGCATCCTATTGAGATGTTTTCATTCCATAAAATTTTATTGGACACGAAAAAACTCAATAATCTCAGAAGATCGCTCGATTACAATTCGGTGATAATACGTGAGAAGTAGAAGGCGTGGGAAGCTACCGGATATTCGTGAGTATCGTAATCAATCGTATTTGGTTGAATAACGCGTAGGTAGGCAAAACCAATTGCTAAAACCGTGCAAGATATACAGATAGAGAATTTTCGATAACAATAACACAAGTTCTCTCGTCTAGGCAACGCTTCACAGTCAAAGTTTCAACAACAGATCACGCGCATGACGAACGTATTCGCGAGGATTGCAACACAAACTCAGAATGTTTAACGATATTTGTCGTTGGTCTTCCATGCACGCTAAGCTTGTTAATTATTCCTGTTTATGATACCGACCGTTTAATAAAAGTGCAAAGCCGTTGTTGGTTCGACATTGTTTCTTTCGCGTTTGTTCTCATTTCGCCTAGGATATATATTGCGACGTATACCTAAAGTAAACGTTTTCCATTATATGAGCTTTATAACGGAGGCGTAATATTTACGAAGACGCGGAATCGCTATTTCGTCAATAATTGATTTTTACGACGTGGTAGTCGTTCACCTTGAGACAAAAGCGTTTGGACAGTCATCCCATATGTTTCTTACAGTAAAATAAAAATACAAAACTGGAGACAAAACACATGTCGGAAATTCTATTTAACATCATCCGTTGTTTATCAAATACTATGTGTAAAATAAATTTTACGAATGAAGCAGTCATTCAGAGTTGAAATATATATATAAAAACAAAATATAAAAAATAAAAACACGTCAAATGCTTTGTAACGATCGAAATCTGTCAATGGCGATTACAAAGTTGTACGGAATTCTTCGCTCTATTAAATTTCAAGCTTGACAAGCCTTAGCAAGAAAATTTAAAATTTTATTATGCAAAAATATCTTTAGAATTCAAGAACTTCATAATAAGTTTTCTGAACAGTATGTCACAATTATTCATTAATATTAAGAATTAACAGAAAACATTGTTTACAAGCAAAAAGACAATGAAAAAAGACATGTAAAAAATTTTTTTAAAAAGATAGCAACTATAGTCATTACATATCATAGTCGTCAATCATCAAAGTAAACAAAACTTAGAATCACACACAAAATCCTATTCAGGTTTGAAAAGAGGTTTGAAATAAAAAAAAAATCAAGGTAATATCTATTTCCAAGTGTTTAAATACTAAATTTCCCAAAAGCTCTCTATTTTTAATATAGTTTATAAACTGAAAACTATTGATGTTTATATTCTTTCATAAGAGTCGCCATTTTAGATTTAGATAAAGAATTTGTAACGTTTCATATACTAATTTGATCGAAACAAATAAAATTATTCTTATTTTGTATTCTTATGTTGTACTTTAAGGAATAAAAAAAGTATATTGCAGGATATTTTGAAGAATGTATAATATTCTGTTCTCTCCTTTTATTTTACGGTTTAAGAGAGTTAGGATGAAATACAGTTTGTGGCTGGCGTCTGGCCACTTTATATACCCTCGAAAGCAACAGTTGGTGGGGAGTCACGCGAGCCGACAGGCGCACAAAACGCGTATGCGGGTGCAACGAGGAAAGCTCGGAACGAACGCCGGTGACGGGGGTGCGCGTAAGAGAAAGAGAGAGAGAGAGAGAGAGAGAGAGAAGAGGGTGGAGGGAATCGGAAATCGGACGGACATGCGTAAGATCCGACAATATAGAAACGTACATCTCAGGAAGGCAGTCGCGTTGAAACGGCGCTCGATGTCGGATGCATGGATATGCATAGACAATTTCGGACAGAGTCCGACGCATCACAAACACTCTGAGATGTTACGCGCGTAACGAGACACGTAAAAGAACGGGTGTAAACACAACGTAAATTTCGACGTAAAGATCAATCTGAAAATTTTCGGTACGCGGTTTGAAATTCATTGATATAACATCGACGGTTATTTTGTGTAAATCGTGCGGTAATGCTACGAAGAAGTTCAATCGGAAAAAAATAGATGATAAGGTTTTGTATCATATGATAGATATCAATTCAAAGAGAGCAGATATAAAAATATTGATATTTACGTGACGTAATGTGCAACGACAAGTGCCTAGTTACATATCACGCAATGTAAAATTGCTGGAGGGATGTCCCGAATTTCTCGAACAACGAAACGCATAATCGCGTGCTATATACTTGTAAACGTTACTGGTCTCGTGTCGTAGCCAATATATTTTTATCACGCAAAACCTGTTATAGATAGTCAAAAGGTGACGTTTAACATTTAACGCGATCTATATTGACGGGATATAAAGAGCTCGTCAGGGAGTTTATGTAATGGAAAAGATTTATTCCAAATCGTTGGAGAAGCCATACTTCTGAAAAGAAACGCATGAAATCTTATGAACAGTTTACAGAAATATAAACAAGTTATTCTTTAAAAAATGTATCAAATTATCATAGAAGTTACTAAATATCATTATCATTTAGTAAATATCTGTTTCTCTTAGCAATATTTTATTATTAGGTAAGATTATATATTCAAACGTAGATAAAAAAGAATAAAAGATTGTAGATAAATGTAAAAAGTTTATAAAATAAGTTCCTAAATAATACAATATCTTCCGGTTAACTAAATGTTCACATATATGCGGAGTGCTTCAAGTTGATGTTACATTTCATCTCAATTTAGGACAAAGGGGTTGGTAAATAAATAACCTCAATAAACTAAGACGGCACGAGAGAGACAGAAGACAGATAATTAAATTCCTATTATCCGCGGCATATCCGCGGCACGTTATGGAGAGATGGTTGCTTATCATCATGATATAAACAGGTGTATCATCAGCGCGCGCGGCACACATTGAGCATCTCGACCTTTCTCATGACAAACCACACACGGTACAGTGAGCTTCCGCGAGCCGGCCGCTGCAGTTTTCGACACGAGTAACAGACGTCGGCTGACAGTTGACAAGTCCTTACGCAAATTAACCGCGAGAATCCCAACGGATTCGCGTGAATTGGGCGAGTCAACGTCTTTCGTCAGTGTGACGGCGTAAAGTGGACGAGACGAGCGAGAAGATCAGTCGAATATAAAACGAGATACGCACGCAGTGGTAACTCTCTCCCGATACCTCGTTGCGCGGTAAGTACTTTTGCATTTAGTATTTCACTCACGGGTAAACACATAGCGATAGATTAAGTTAGCGTTTTCGCAGTTAGCCTTGAAACGCGCGCTTCCTGAAACGACCAAAGGTGCGGTACAAATTTGATTTTGTTATTACGAGATATAAAATAAAAGATGATACAAGCAACGATACTTAATGTACAAGCGTATCATTCTTCCTGATTGCCAAAGTAGAGTGATGTTGGAACATTATTGCAAATAGAATGATGTTGGAACATTATTGCATGTGGAGAGATGAACACGATTGTCGTGTAAGAATGTCTCATTTGTATATGGAACAATATACACAAAAGTTGTACAAGACTCAATTCTAATAATCTTTATAATAATAATTTTACTTTTCATCAATTTTAATCGAAGATAACGATTACTTTCGTTTCTTTATATGAACTGATTTCAGCGATATAGAGAAATTGCTGTGCCTCTCATACGCGTTGCTATGGTTTTGTCACGTGCTAAGTTAAACGCAGTTTTCAATTTTGCACGAATTCGTTTCATGCAGGTGAACGGGCGTTATATAGAAAGTTTTAACGAAATAAGTTCTATTCCTAATCACACTGAGATGAATTTTGATTACATTCAATGTAGTATGGCAATTACGCAGCTAATTACTGCGGTGGCATTCGATTATGTCACGATAAGATACATAATATTCTTATACATCTAACTTGCGCATCTATGCTCTGTCTAATTCTAACTTTATGCTTATGATTAAATACATCGTTATTCTAGTATAAAAATGAACATGATACGAAATTGATTTATTTGCGCAAAGAATAAAATAATATTTTAAAATTTATAAGCCACTATTTTAATATGTATAATAAAACTAATGCGATTCCCTAAAGCGGAAAAAAGTTTTTATAATCCTTGGATCCGAATCTTGGATTAGCGTACCCAGCACTCCTCATTTTCTGAAGTTTATCAAACAAAGTTATATAGTAATTAACATAAGCACTTTATGAATAAACATGAAGGCCGACTCTCATTTTATATCTGCGACGATAATCCGAAAAGGAACATCTTGAACGACAATCATGTTTATCTTTTAGCACGCAATAAACTTACGTCTCGGTCTTCGACATGTAAAAGTCGACGGGAAAAAGGAAAAAAAAACAATGCGGGGAAGGAAAGGAAACAAAATAGAGCTGCCAAATAACTACAGCTAAAATGGAAGACTCCGATGTCTAGCGCGGAATTGTTCTTACCTATGTCAGCGTGATCGTGACAAATGCAAACGCGATAAATAATAACGGCACTAATCTGACCTATTCTGTACACATACGGGATATGTCCGACAATTATATCATCGTTCAGGATATCGATAACGATAGACGGAGAAAAAAGCGCGCGTGTAAAATCCGATTCATTTCGATATTAACTCTTTCCCAAGTAACGTTAGCTTTGATATAATCGCCGATATTGTTATTCACTTGAGAAAATCGATGAGAAGTCTATAAGAGAATTTAAATTGTCACAAGAATATTAATTATGCGATGGAGAGAGCAGAATTACATATAAGCAATTTTTATCAGCTATGTTATTTTTTAAAATTGTTGTCTCTTTACTGAATGTTATTAACTTAATTTATTGTATCATTGTACATGATCTAAGCGAGTATATATTTTGTTTTTTGTTTGTCTTTAACTTTTGTTAGAATCAATAATTTGCAACAAATTTATGGATGTAGCACATTTTCTCCTATTTTGATAAAATAATTTTAATATACATATTATATGTGCGCGATTTAGTTTTAGCTTCGGCAAACTATTGTCCCCTGCGTAGAAACATTATTCTATAATAGTTATACTTCTCGCTCAAAAAAATAAAAATTAAAAAATAAATCTGTCAGAACTTTCCGACAAATAAAATTTTGCTGTATAATAATAGCTCGATGTAATCAATCGCGTTTTGTTTTGAAGATTGCGATATCTTATCGGAAATAAAAGTAATTCCATATACATATAGATGAAGAGGTGGATACTAGAATCAGCCTTACAATCGCACGATCGTAAAGAATGGTTATCTGAGAACACGCAATTATTTGGAGCGGTAACTGTGATCTATTGCCACGTGTTATCTTAACTATTTCCGCAAAAAGATGAAAGGAAAGATATACTATACCTTGAAACTACTAAATTACACTGACATTTCAATTTCTCAACAAGGTTACATAAATATAACGGTAATTGAAATCAAACTAATAAATCAAAATAATCGATCTTTGCTTTAAATTATATGAGAAACTTGCAAATTAAGAGTTCTTGTTCGAATAAACGACAGACGTAATAAAATGATCGCTCTTGCGAAATGTCATAAAAAGCATTTAAAAAATCAACAGACTTATTCCGTAGTAACCGCACTGAATTAATCAACTGAGAATTAAAAGTGTTTCTATCAATAAAATGCACGACGGATCACTTACGGCATAAAAACTGTTAATTTATAAACGATGTTTCTGCTTCGTCTCGGAGTGATGGATTAATTCGATCAGATTTTACTATACCACCCGTTAAAGCTTTCAGCTTTAAAAATTTGTCAAAGGCAAACAGATCGAATAGATATGAATAAATCATATCTGATTATTTCAGAGTATCGTCAAATAATGATTTTCGCTTTTTTACAATGGTGTTCGGTTCAGCTTTTATGTTAGTACAACCGTATTTTATTAGAGTTCAGTACAATTTTACTCATTCGCCCGTGTTACCCGTGTATAATATGAAACAATTACTCTTAACATCCGTCCATCTTTCTTTTCCATCGACGATACAACGTTAGCATAATCGAGTTTGATGACGATAAAATAAAAACGACGGCTATACGATCATTCTTCGAAAGTGCATAATTAATATTACATGAACGTTAATTTAAGCTACGCTAGGATGGATAAACCGTGAAGGGTTTTCTTTTAGATTGTAATAAGGGGACTAAAGCTCATCATGCAGGAAGATATTTTCCTCTATCGCTATTATATTTCACAATGTATGCAATGAATTTTGTATATTTAATTATGCTACACAACAGTTTTTATTATCCACTTAATATTATTTACTTTCCGTGTATTTCACTCATTATGAAAAATGAGTAGAGATACCGCGTTTGCTTTTATACTTTCTAAGTTTTTCTATTTTAAGTGATACTATAACTTATATATAATATATATAAGGTGTTGCAGAATTGCACGGCACTATTCTAGGGAAATATTTTCTAGGTCAAAATGAAAAAAGTTTATATAAACATGTATCCCAAACTTATTTATTAGTAAGATAAAGAGTAAAGATTATGTTTAACAGTAAAACATTTAAAGTATGTTTTCGAAGTGACTGCCGTTTTGTTGAATGCAGCATTCAACACAATGCATCCATGTTTTTCTGGAATCAGGATTATTTTTGATACTTGCTACAGCTTCCATTATGCTTCCTTCTATTAGCATGCAAGAAGAATTAAGAAATCGCATAATGGAAGCTGCAGCAACTATCAGGAATAATCCTGATGCTATAATATAAGACGTGCCACAGAAACATGGATACATCATATACTGAATGCTGCATTCAACAAAACGCCGACCACTTCGAAAACATACTTTAAATGTTTTACTGTTAAACATAATCTTTACTCTTTAATATCTTACTGATAAATAAGTTTGCGACATATGTTTATATAAACTTTTTTATTCATTTTAATTTAGAAAATATTTTCCTAAAATAGTGCCGTGCAATTCTGAAACACCTTATAGATAATAACTAATAAAATGTATTTACAAGAGAAGAAAGTTTCGTTCATACGATGAATTTGTTGAGCTCGAGGTCCGAAAAACTCAATCCGGAAGATTCAATTAAATCGCTTCGCCGGAAAAAATCAATACACCAATTAAGAGTCTTAGTGACACTTGGTTTATTTGTTCGCGCAATAGAAAAGCCAATTAAACGGAAGGAGAAGTTTAAACAGGAACACTCGAGACTTGCAATTGATAAATTGCATTTTGCAATAAATGAAAGCCTATATATGCAAAATAATTATGTTCTATCCACATACTTGAAAAGAAATCCATGACATTAGTCGACAAATGCCATAATTTCCACCGAAGGCATTATGCGATCCCGCAACACTGCTCGGGTGGCAAGGTCTAATTCAATAAAGCGACACACACACGTCGCGTTCCGTCTGTCAATGGCAAACGCGTGATTAAATTACGCGGGTACGCGCATTCGTGCGACGCTTTGAATTTTTCACAGCACACCACACGAATCGATCCGCGACAAGAGTGCACGGAAAATATTGACGCACTTTCGCGTCGCGACAAGCCTTCAATCCTAGTGTCGATTTTAAGAGACGAGAGCCCACCGGTGGACCGAAGAATTATGTGTACCCTTGGGTGCATTCTCATACAACCAGAGTGCTTGAAATATTGACGAAACAAGATGACGAAAAAAGTAGCACTTTACTTGTCGCTATCTTTTTCGATATATCTAGTATCTCAATATTCTCAATCAACTGACAAAGAAAGAGAAAGAGAGAGAGATAAAGAAAAAAAAGAGAAAAGCTTGGAGAAAAGATGTAAAAAGACCAAAAAATGCACAAAGCTCATAATTATGTGATTTTGCTATTATACAGTCATTCGCGTATAATATTTGAATAATTCATGAGAATAATTAGTGTCCTCGAATTATCACAACTTTGAATCAGCAACTAATTAAAAAAATTAGAGCTGATTACTTTCATGTCGAAGAATTTCAGCATTTTTAATTGTGAAACGTGAAACTATTAAAAATGAAGGACGTTTGATAACTTAAGCTACAAATAAAGATTGCTGTTACGTATAATTATATTATTATAAATGAATTTTTTAAGTAAAAAAGATTTAAAAGTATTTATATTAAAAATACGAAACTTTTTATTTAGGTAAAAATCACTATATTAACAAATTTATAAGTAGGAAAATAAGATTATTTCGCAAACTGTAAAATGTGTACGCGCTGAATCGTTTTGTTAATCCGTGTAAATCATGCTCGCAATTTTCTAAAAAATATATGTATATCCAGTAAACCCCTACATGAAATCCGACAACGTGAAAGAACGTCATCATGTTATATGACATTAAGATATATGCGGATATATGTATATTGTATATGTATACAGAAATAAATAAAAGCGAAAAAGCTCCAACCAAAAACATTACACGAGCACATGCACGTATGCATGTATTTTTGTAATAATTCGCGAGTACATCCCTGTGAAAAATCCCTGTATTTTCTCTCTGTGGAAATAATCTGAACGTGTAAGTATATAATCAATATTTATGTGTGGTATATTAACGGGGACAACCACAGGCTATATACAATGAGCAGAAGAAAAAATTAAAAAATTAACACACGTGAACGTCAAAATAAGTGACAAGCTTGAGAAAAATTGTGCAATATAAAACGAAAATACAAATCTATGATCTACCTAACAATACAATCGTGGCATAAAAAATTACAAAAAACTACGTACCAAAATAACTATACTTCTCTAATTATGAAAATTTTATTCAGAATTTATTATTATTATTTTTAAATAATTATCATGTTAAATAAGTAATAATTCCCAAAAATATAAGATATATAAATAAAGAGTGTTATTTCCAATTTTTTATTTCTTTTGAAAACTTTTATAAACGACATGTTAATTTCACATTTTTTTTTAAATATATGCTTAACATTACCTTTCATAATCCAAATTAAATTATCTCAATTACAGATTGCACGTAGCTATTTCTGTTGCAGTTTTGATATCATCTCTCTACTTATTAAGATAGAATTTTCTATTTGTGATCTTGTATGTCGTGTAATACGGAAAGATATTTAAAGAATTAGAAATAATATATAAGTTTTTTATTACGTGTTTTATAAAATTATGAAGAGAATTCTATTCCATTTTGACACGAGTATAAATTATTATTTAAATTGTGCTTTAAGTTAAACTGAAAAAAAACGTTTGTCTGCAACAAATGTGCCTTTAATCGTCGTGTGGTAATTGGTTATCGATTTTCAAGCGCGCATATTTAGTGAAGGTGAACTTCCGTGCAAACAGAGAATATGTAATTTTTTCTATGTAGTTTTTTGTTTATCAACATGGACGAGAAGCGGTGCGACAAAGGCAGACTAAAGGCCATGTGATGTAAAAGAAAGAATTTCTCAGTGAAAAGAAGTTCCCGCCCCTCATTACCTATATATATATATATATTTTATTTTCAATTAGAGTTCTCGTTTCGCGAAAAACTTGCGAGATTCGATATTTCTCACGACTAAACGTGAATTAAAATTAAATTAAAATTACCACTAGAAGATAGTTAAAATTCAAATTAAATTAAAATTATAGCTAGAAATAAATTTAAATTGAATAAAAATTTTACGACTTACGAATAAAGTACTGAATATTTTTCACTATTAATGCATATTTTTGTTTTAACGTTATTTTTAGGAAGAAAACGATTAATTTTTCTATAATGCATTTGTGTGTATGTGAGAAAGTTAAATCGCGTCTTTTTTTTATATCAATCTGCAAGGACCGACTCGGTTTCTGCGAAGTGCAAGGGATAGGTATTTCTTCGCAAAACAGACCACTCGTAAGGAATATCCATTCGCGAACACCCGCTGCTGAAAGTTTCCGTTCAAACATACGAAGATCGATTCGATGTTTTCCCATGAGAATGTTCTTCGCGATGATTGATAATCAGCGATCAAAAAATTGTTGGCAGTTAGAGAAAACGTATCTTTTACGCACGTAAGTACACATATAGATTTTGATAAAAATATTAGTATTAGATTTTTTGAAAATGTAGCTAATAATTTTAAAATAGATTTTTACATTAAATTTAATTATATATTTTACACTTTTTAATAATATACATGTATATTATATATATATTTTTTGTTTGCTCTTTTGAGTTCGTGTTGCTCGACTTTTTCCTATTTTCATAAGTGTAAGAATATTTCCCAAAGCTGCGAAGGTAATTTTAAAACGTCCTTTAATTCTTCGATAATTCTGCAATAAGTATACAAGCAATGTAAGCAAGAGCGAAGAATAATGTTTAAATAGATGGTGCAAATACGAACATATTTGCCAGGGTGAAGCTTGCGCTAGCGTCGCGATGCTTCTTTGCATAAAACAACATTACATTAAACGATAAGTAGGAAATACATCGTAGGTTTTCTCGCGCTCAGTAGATCCATTTGTGGACCTTTAGTGAGAGAAAAGTCGTTTCGCTGTTCGCTTGAAAACGTGAGGAATTTAAAAACCGACAAGCGTCTACCTCTAATTCGCAATAGCCAGAGAGGGTAATTAAAATATTGAAAAGAGAAAATAAATATTTGACTTTTATTAAACTACATCAATTGCACGATAATTAAGAGTTGCCATGTAAATGCATAATTTTTTGTATGATTTTTAAAGTAGCAAAACTGCCAGTCAACAAATTCACCAAGTTTTAATTTTACAGATAAATTATTTACCTTTTAAAATCTTTAAATTATTCTTTAAATTTTTTAAACATACGTTGGATGTGTAGATTTTTTTTTTAAAGACAAACTATTTATTTTACCTTGATGAAAAATTAATCAATGTTAGTCATAATTTTCTGATGTACTGCATGTATGTTATTTTATTAAGACAACGGCACACCTCTTTATTGACGTTGGTGTGTATTAATTGCAAGACGACACTTGATGAAGTAAACCAATTAGCAATGACCGTTAGTGCTGCGTCAAGGCCATGGTTCGTTCTTTTGTTTCAAGGTATTGATCGACAGTATATTCCTATAATTTGAGACTAATGATCTTAGTCTTCATCGAAATGCTGGCAAAATTTTATTGTGAAATATCGCAGAGCTAAATTATTCGTTCATAGACATTGTTAAAAATATTTTAGTTTTACATTGAAAAAAATTAATTCCTTGTTTTTAACTACATTACCGAAAAGATCTCTGAACGTCTATACTAATTTCTATCTTATTATTCCTTTAAATATTTAAATCAGAAATTAAACATTTACTGCGTGGAACGGTTTTCGAAAGACATTTGAAATAATATAGCAAGATTATGTTACAAACAGTTCATATTAAACTCACGAAATTTGATATGCGTGTCAACGTTACGTTATCTGGTCAAAATGTCAAAGCGAGTGAGTATCAATTCTAGAAAACGTGCCAATTGTAGATGTTTTTACTTTACCTCAGATGTAATCTTTGTTTACTGTGATGCAACATTAATCCAAAGAGAGATCGTAACTCTATCTTACTATAGCTTTACATTACGCTACTATGACAAGTAAAAATTTAACTGTTTTCCGTTTTACTAATATGAAAAGTAGGACTCGCGTGAGTATAAAGCATTTCATGATCGAAACAACGATCGAGACTTTTATTGCAACAACGTTTACCGACATGTTATATGACATTCTATTTCCGTTGTCACGCAGTGTCACGCACTACGAAGAATCAGTATCTTTGTAATCAAATTTAGCTACGATGCGACCCTCGTGCGTTAAACGTGGAGTGTTAGTGTTAATTTAGTTCTGTAATTGTGGGACAGCAGTGTATACGCGTAGGACGTATCTTGTTATCTCCAAACGTTTACATGCTTTCTATAGGATGAACCTCGGCCTTAAGAAAAAATCCAATTACTTTTCCGGGCATTAATGAATAATATGAACCTTTTCTAAGCTAGCAGGACCAAATCGGCAGAATCAAACCGGACCTATCAGAATATTTAGTACCCATTTTGTACTATTTTGTACCACTAATAACAATTTTGTATCCCGTGCCATTTCGGAGAAAATCGTGGCGGTGCTACCTTAGAATTAAGCTAGAAAGACCACAAGAAAAAAAAAAGAAAAAAAGAAAATTAAGTACAGAAATTTGAAGGACTGAATTTGTACTACGTTGTACCATACAAATAAATTTAATATATTCATCGCTTCTGCTAAAAAAATAACTCACCGGCCGATGCGCAACAGCGGAGTTATAATTCTGCGTTGATCTGTAACAAAAGAAATATTTTTATATTAAAGCTACGTCCAAGATAATCGATAGTAAATAATTATCGAAGTTAAATAATTATTGCCCGTTTTTAAAACGTCATTTTAACAAATATCTGATTTTAAAATGTAAGAAACAATCGCGGCCGCCGGCGCCGCAAGCGGCTGGATATTTCCGTGTTAACTAGTTCGCATAATATTAATCCACGAAAAATTGTGCGAATAATACTGCGACCGTGCGAATAAGAAAGAGACGCGACGTTCGCGACGTAATATCTCGCATACGCCGGAGATCAGACTCGACCCGAAATTGCATCGTAGTTAAAAACCACGAAAGTAGCGGAGTCCACCACAGAACTGACAGGACTACAAAATATAATATATAAGAAAATTAACAACTTATACTCACCCCACGGTCGCTCCGCCGTCGCCCGATGCCTCCCAGGAGTCCCAGACCCCGTTCTCCTCTCCTCGATCCTCCTCCGTAGGTTCATTGTCGCACTTACTCACGACGCGCGACGACGTTCACGAGCGAAAATCGACGATATCGTCTCTTATGATCGCGCGACACTAAAGGCACGGCACTCCCGGTATTAATCTCGCGACGCGGCGCGTACTTAATTACACGGCGACAAAAGAATTACGTCGCGGTCGGAGAAACTATACGATCCGCTTGACGCCCATGACGCCATGACGCCGCACCGTGACATCTCGCGATTTCCGCGCGCAGGTAGACAGAAGTGAAGCGAAGGTGGCGGAGAGAATTTCGTAAATTGCCCACGGCCAACTTCACTCGCCCGGAGCAACTGTCTCGAGAACGCGATTACGCGATTACGCGAGAATGCGATACATACCTCGGTATCCGTATAAATTCCTCGAAGCACATGAATTAAATGAACTTTTGATATATGTATCACAGTTTTTCGCAAGCTAAACAATCGGACCCGGCGACAGGCGACACCCGGCGACTCGTGTATTTACTCCGCGATATATGCGATATGGGGAGCAGGAGCGGGGAGCGGGAGTAACGAGACGTCTGACGTCAGAACAGGTCACGGGCGCCGCGGTAAACATGAGTAGTGGGTATAGAGTGGGGGTAAGGTGAATACGCACGGTGCACGCCGCACGGTCGGTTAGTTCGGTATGCCGGGTATGCGTATCGCATAAAGCCTACCCCTCTCTATCCCCACTGCTCATGTTACCACGGCGCTCGCGGCCCGTTCTGATTTCTGATGTCGTTTGCTCGCGGGTCGCACATCGCGGAGTAATATTACTCCGGTTGCTCCGAGCGAGTGAAGTTGGCCGTGCGCGATTTAAATACGAAATTCTCTCCGCCACCTTCGCTTCACTTGTCGTGGTCGTGTCTACCTGGCGGGAATCGCGGGATGTCACGGCGCGCGACGTCATGAGCGTCATCGTATAGTTTCTCCGACCGCGACGTAATTCTTCTGTCGCCGTGTAATTAAGTACGCGCCGCGTCGCGAGATTAATACCGGGAGTGCCGTGCCTTTAGTGTCGCGCGATCATAAGAGACAATATCGTCGATTTTCGCTCGTGAACGTCGTCGCGCGTCGTGAGTAAGTGCGACAATGAACCAACGGAGGAGGATCGAGGAGAGGAGAACGGGGTCTGGAACTCCTGGGAGGCATCGGGCGACGGCGGAGCGACCGTGGGGTGAGTAGTTGTTAATTTTCTTATATATTATATTTTGCCGTTTTGTCAGTTCTGTGGTGGACTCCGCCACTTTCGTGGTTTTTAACTACGGTGCAATTTCGGGTCGAGTCTGATCTCCGGCGTATGTGAGAAGAGATATTATATTACGCGTCTCTCTCTTATTCGTACGGTCGCAGTATTATTTGCACAATTTTTCGCGGATGAATTATGCGAACTAGTTAACACGGAAATATCCAGCCGCTTATTGCGGCGCCGGCAGCCGCGATTGTTTTTTACATTTTAAAATCAGATATTTGTTAAAATAAGGTTTTAAAAACGGGCAATAATTATTTACTTCGATAATTATTTACTGTCGATTATCTTGGACGTAGCTTTAATATAAAAATATTTCTTTTGTTACAGATCAACGCAGAATTACATCTCCGCTGTTGCGCATCGGCCGGTGAGTTATTTTTTGAGCAGAAGGGATAAATATATGTATATTAAGTTTATTTGTATGGTACAAATTAGTACAAATTCAGTCCTTCAAATTTCTGTATTTAATTTTCTTTTTTTCTTTTTTTTTCTTGTGGTTTTTCTAGCTTAATGCTAAGGTAGCACCGCCACGATTTTCTCCGAAATGGCACGGGATACAAAATTGTTATTAGTAGTACAAATTAGTACAAAATGGGTACTAAATATTCTGATAGGTCCGGTTTGATTCTGCCGATTTGGTCCTGCTAGCTCAGAAGAGGTATAATATGAACAGAAATAATTTATAGAATGCATCCCGTTTTTATGAAAGATTTAATTTAATATATATATACACATATAATTTTGTCGAGAAATTATTCCTTCTCGCAGTAAATGCACTTCTTTTATTTCTAGAAAATATATCTCGTATATCTTCAAAAGATGTTAGAAATATTTGTACGAGACACGAATTATCACGCTGAGATTATGACGAAACACATTTGTCGCGATAGGTAAATTATTTAGAACATTTTCAATAATTATTACGTGCTTACGATAAATTGTCTTCGAAGTTGCACAAAACTGCTATTAATATTTCGGTCATAAACTCACGCCATTTCCTTAAGTATTTATCGTGAGTACAATAATGATTACATAGATATAACTTTATTTTATTTATTATTCGAATTGTGTTATCAACTCGTATAATCAACTCTCCTTGCATTCCTCAGCGAGAACCACGATAGAAATCCAACATTTACGAGAAACATTGAACGAATGTTATCTCATTGGGACCAAGTCAGCGTAAGCTATATGCTATATGCAAGGAAGGGATAAGCATCTCGATTCAATGTATCGATGTATAACAAGAGCCAATTCGATCTTCGTTTACGCAATTAAAGATTAATTCTCGCGCGAGTGATTAGACGAGACAATAGCGCGAACGTTAAATCATATACGTATAATCATAGAGGACCTACGATTCAGGTACAGGTGACTGAGCGAGAGTTAACGCTGAAAATAATGTCAATTAGCACTTAACATGATCTCTCGTGGACATACGTCATCTGTCAATTAACAATGGACCCGCCAACAAATGCCACCCGTCGGCTCGCAACAGGAATCGTACGACTTCCTCTTATTCGCTCCTCGTTCGACGAATTGTATTGTAATTGATTTCCGCAATACTTCGCATTCGTCAATCTAATACCTTAACTAGTAATGACGAAAAATGTCAACGCAATTAGTGATGATGGGTTTCTTAAAGATCTCTTATTTTATTATATAGATTTTTTTATGGTCTTTAAAATTTAACGTGTTAATTATTTTTGTATTAATTATCTAAGAAAGAAAAACTATTATTTTACATTGAAATTTAATTATTTATTTATATTATATAGAAACAAGAGATAAAGAAACAAAGTTCAATTTCTTTTAAGTTTTGAAAAATAAAGCATTCTCTCTATTCCTCTACTTCTCTGTTTCTCTTTCATTCGCTCGCATGCTCGTTAAAACTTAACTTAAAAAATATTAAATTAAAATTGACATAGTAATATGAAATAATACTATGTGTACAATAAGAATATTTAATTTATATTCTGCGATGGATTTTTTTTATTCAATATATAATCGCGTTTAGCATTTTTATTCAATGAATCGTTCAATGCTCGAAGCTCTTAAGTTAAATCCTCCAATTTGAAGAATCTCACGTGCGATTGACGGCTATCACATTCGGATTATTAAGTTCAATTATACTTGATCTCCATTGTAATATGAACAAACAAATATTACAGTCCAATAAAATGATGAAGCTAGATGTTTTGCCAAGTAATAATATTATGATTAACTGTATTACATATTCCAGAGCTGTTTGCCAGATGGTTGAAGTGCCAGTAGGTTATAACAAGTATTACTTGAATGAAATATTATTCAATTTATTGATTATCTGATTTGAAATTTTTAACTGCTTTATTTAAGAATAGTAATAATAATATATTTAAAAATTTAACATCAATCCACACAAGACATCAATAAATGAGATAGGAATTAGGATATCGATATTTTACACCACAACCTTAAACAATTACGTACGTATATATATATCTTCGTAGCTATACGCGTTGTATAGGGACCTTAACTCACTCCACGTAAGGTCAAACTTATAACATCTTTAAATAAATCTTTTTAAACCCTACAACTTTTGTCTAAAATATTTTCTTATAAAACTTGTATTTTTCGAAATATTTCGCCGTCCCGGAACTTTTCGGACACCCTGTATGAATTATTCTATATCACGTTGAAATTTATTCAGTCATAAAGAATGATATACTTCTAGCCTCTCAGCACTATCCTGAGGGATCTACGCGACGCGACCAACCTACCTGGGGAGCTCTCAGTAGAAAAGCGCGTTGGGGCTCTCTATATAAACCCTCACATAAGGTTCCTCTAGTAAATTGTGACATAATGTCGAGATTTAATAAATAATAAATAGCAGCCACCCCTGTGAGGCGCCTACACTGTCGAGAAAATTTGGATTATTTTACATCTCCCATTATATTTGGCAATTTCGTGTAATAAGTAACAATCGAAATAAGATTCGACGGCCTTGCCATTTTTTGACTAACAGAACGTGTTACATGATTGACGATAGCTAGGCGATGGCCAGAATTAGTGCCGAATAAGCTTATACTTCATCGTTTATCCGATAGCTGGAAATTGATCTTTTTTTAATCGGTTCAACTTTCATCTGCCCTTGCGAGCCACTTTTATTGGCGAAATGGGCATTGAAACTAGGAGCAATTAATTTGCCAGTCGAGAGAAACTTGTTCTGAGTGCTCGGTTGGTCGAATATATAGTCTTAAATCGCTCCTTAAATGAAAGTGATTGTTATCACTTACTCTGAGATTGTTAGTTGCCAATTAAGTCGCAACTTTATGCTTCGAACGTGTCCTCCCTCGTTTCCTTTTCTCATTTCAACATCGACATTATTCAACTCGCAAAACGTTGTGTTTATCTTTTGTCTGGAAGTTTGTCTTCTTCTACTTAGTTTGCTGTAAAGATTTCTCTTGATGCTTTTGCTAAACTAGACTAAATAATTGTTTTTGCGAATCGCGTTAGACAATAACGAATATTTTACAAGGATTTCAACGAGATACGAAATTTTGTAGCTTATTTACTAGGAACGAGGGCCATTCATCCTATTTGGGAGTTTGTCTCAGAAATCAACATGGGAGTCGAAAGGTTAAAAAATTAGAAATTTAGATAATGATAGAAACTATTATATAATAATTATTTCATATTCGATATGAGACATCACCATCAGATAAATATTTTTCAGTCATGAATGAAAATAAATTCCACGGGGATACAAATTCAGGAAGAGATTTCCAAGTTCTATAAATAACCGCACATCATGGTAACCATCCGCATAATTACGATTAGATTACAGTTAGACGACCTCGCGGTTCTTAAAATAACCACGTTTAACGAGCTTGCTTTATGAGAAAGCACCTGAAAGGGCGGTTTGTCGTTAACAAATCTAGCGTCTCGTGGGCGCTGAGATTGACGAAGACTCGAAAGTTTAAACTAGGCGTGTCTCGTCCCGAAATCATATTACCTTCCGTCGCGAAACGAGGATAGGTGTGTCGACGACGAGTATTATATTTGTCTCTGCTTCTCACTGCCAAGCGGAACAAATTACAGACAACACGCATTACCGCGTCCTTAAGAAAAGGCAGCGTATAACTTAAAGCAAATACGATGTCGCGTGTCACGTAATTATCATCTACCGTTCGTTGCGCCGGCGCTTTCGTCGAATTAAGATTAAAGTAATTTATCCAACATTAAGGTTATAAGTAAAGCATGAAGCTTGTTAGTTTAACAAGTTTAACTAGACAGCTTCGTTATAAGTTGTGAAAAAAAGATCAAAAAGGATTATAATCACGTGCACGTATTTATGTAAGATAAATGTAATAAGCAACGCGTTTTTGAAATGTTTATTTACAGTTATTAAAAAACGCCGCATTAAAAACATTAATCTTTTTTAAAAGTTAATTGAAGTCGCTATCGCAAACATCTCGTTGGCATCGTAGATAATAATTTTTTTACATCATTCAATGCCTTTGGGACGTATACTCTCGTAGTTTTCAGTTTCAAACGGAATTGAAATTCTGCAAGGCTCTTGAGAAATCGAGGAAGCGTTGGAGAGCCATACACGAATTGCATTATCTTGGACAAGGTTCATAATATAATCTGACCAGCCACCGCAATGTCCCAATTGGCTATTCGTACATTCGTTGCCGTGACCGTCTCTGTACGATTCGATCCTTATTACCTTTACAGTCGGCGAATCCTGCAACTGATTACACGCATCTATCACAGAGCTTTATCTATTTGCGAGCGAGCGTATTCCGTAAACGCTTACGATACAAGCCGTCGAGGAACGTCGCAAATATTTCGCAGGCATTCAGAGTATCCACAAGATATCCAGGCAATATGATATGATTTCTGAAGATTGAAAACATCTGATATGCATTCTTTGTCTGACGAAAAAAAGATCGGAACTGTCGGTTCTTGATTTTTATGACTGCCAGACTACATAGCGTTATTTCTTATCAAAAATTGTATATGAAACATGAAAAAGAAGAAAGGTAGCTACATTAATGTATGGGAATATGACGGGACGAAATTTTTTCAAGAATAAAGATAGGAAATGCAACAAAAACCATTGATTTTATTTTGTTGTTCTTGAATAGCACATACATGTAAAAACGAAAGATTTTTCAATACTAAAAATCAACGTTAAAGGCATTTTGAATATATCTCGGAAAGATATACGCAAGTTACCTCGCAGATATATAACAGCACCTTAGAAAATATGGAAAGTTCCGTTCCTTCGCTCTTTCGGGGAAAAAGCATCTAATATTTTTTCTTTTTAACGACAAGAACATATATATAAACGAGAACGCAGGCTGCCGCAAACAATATTGCCACGAGAAAAGTATTTCGAGCTGCAGCTAAAAGATCCAATTGTATAAAGCGAGTGTTTTCTGTGTAATATTGTTTCTAATAACGGACACAGATGTAACAATTTTAAATGCGCAAGAAATTAATTTAGTTGATTATAATAATGTGTGTCAGCAAATGCTAATATAATTTTATACATTTCTGCAATGTTCAATTATTGTTCAGTTAATAATAAAGGATTATATATTATATAATAATGTTACATGAGAGAGAGATACATTAAGAAAAATGAAAGTTTTTTATCTACAAGTTTCTCGCCAACATAATGACACACCTTTCTATATATTTACTTTTTTTCTATATTTATATTTCAACATTTACAAAATTCCAAAAAAAATTTATTAAAGCGTAATTCAAAATACATCCATGAGTAGCAACATGGTACTGATTTATCAGAACTATATAACGTTTGTATATTACAATTGAAAAAGCAACGTTTCAATAACGAACAGCAGACAGTGAGAGAAACAACTTGTTGGACATTGTAAAGCTCAGTCATGTATCATGAATCCATTTGCAGAAATACCCGCCGATATCAATCAATCGGAGTATGACGAGCAGCGCACGGGCAAAGCGTAAAATCGCAAATAAATATCCACTTATCCGGCGGATTTGCTACGAGTGGATTCGCGAAGCCGCGAACGGGTCACACTTCTGGGCTTTCGTCGCATGACACGATCCGAAATAGGCCACCGGGTATGTGTACCGGGTATGTGTACCAACGGGCAGGGGCAAGTTGAAATGATCCCGCGGGCGTCCTTAAACCCTTAAACCCACCACACGATCTTCTCTAATACCATGGTAAGGGGTACTTTTTCCCCTCAGTATTTTTTTCCAGCAAATTGGTACACCAATAATTGACGTTGGAAGTTCTCGTTTGCGTCACGCACTTTGAGAGACTAAACGAGAAACAGAAAATCCGCTTAACGAACGATATCATGCGGAACACTACCTTATACAAATTGCGCGGAAAAGCAAGTAAAAAGATCGGTAATTAAAGAAACTTCGGGAAAAATGAGGTTTTAGCGTTTCGCTAAGGTATGTGTTGGTAAATCCGCAATTAAACTACTGATCTTGGAAACTGGTTAATGCAAATTTAAAAACTCCGTAGCAATTATTGCTTCTTCAGTAATCTATCTATCTAGCGCGCTAAAGTCAGAGTCATATGTAAGTTATGGAAGCTTATTGGTCTGTTTTTTTCGCTGCAGTTCTGCACTAGTGCAATAAGTTAGAATAAAACAAATATATTTTTTTTATTCTAACTTATTGTATACTAATTCAGAAGTGCAGCGTAAAAGAACAGACCATAGATATATAAAAACATCTCTGTCATGTCTTAGGCGAGATTGACTTAAACGTCATTCAACTCGCGAAATCTTGTTTCGCAAATCTTGCGTTGCATAGACGTGACGTCAATACTTGTGTGGGATTACTGATGTACCGCGGCAAGAACATTAAAGCTCAGAATCTCTTTGTGCCGTACATAATACAAATGAGCGACGCTATTCTTCATCTCAAATAGAATATTCAATCTACCGAATTGATGCAATGTGAAACTAACAACTTTCATAAGACAAGAATACAAGATACTATGTCAACGATAAATCGGAGTAAATTTTTATTTTGCTATCTATAATGCATATACATATATATATTTTTCCACGCATTAATATTTGTAATTTCTCGTATTTCTTATCATTAATTAATAATGAGTCTCCTTGAATAGTATATGGAAAATATCTTTCTCAAATAGAACTGTGCCATGAATTTGTCGAGAGCTTTTTAATTTTGCACATCAAAATGGAAATCTATTTTCTAAATTCTTTAAATTCATCTGTTTAAAATGAAATGCTTATTTCATGAAATATTTGTTTCCAAATTAACGCAAGCTCTTTACTCGCATTATCGAAGTCGTCCATCTTTTTTTGCGATAAAATTTTAATAAAATTCCTATGGCTATAACTTTCATTTTTTCTCAGCGTTCCGAACATTTTGACATCACAATGTGTCCTCTTATTACTCTTGCATCAGATGATACAGCGCTATTTTCCGTATATTGCGTTCGAACCGGCGAACCGCAAAAGCGGACTACAATGGAATACATTCTTCTCGTCTTCTGATAAACCAAACTTCACATTTAATGTAAATATGTGTGCGTTACTATTACATACAACATTATCTAGAAGCTCTTCTTTAAAATATTCTTTTTATTTATATAATTTAAAAAGACACATTCTCTCTGATCATCTTTATACGATATATTTTTCCATTGATATGATAATATATTAATATTAAATTTTTTTATTATTTTCCTAATCTGCAAAATATTTTTCCAACTACAAGAACAGCGATAATAAAGATTCATTATAGAGTATGAAATTAATGCATACGTGTGTTTAAAAACTAAAATGATTCTATTAAACTGCATCTTGACGTCTTTGTCGTCAAAGGAAAAGGAAAATCCTCTCTTTATCACGAGAGAAATCGATACTTTTATGCAAATTAAATAAAGTGTAAAGCGGGTGAAACACTAAGTATTTAACAATTTGAAATAGGGCACAAGAAATATGGAATACAATTGAGATGGGCTGAGGATATCCTTAATCAACTGTCTGACCTTTTAAACCAGAATCTCTCTACTCAGGGATTTTCAATCGTAACCCGGGGTAATCTTGCAACGCGAGAAATGTTATAATATCGTAAAGTTGATATCTGTATTTATTTAAATGTGTAAGTATTTTCGATGTGTCGAAAGAGTGCATGAGATCTCTTATACATCTCGTATACATTTTGATATGTCTCTTTTGGACTGCAATATTTATTTAAATGCAAATGCTACATTCGCTTATGCCACTTCTTCCGCTTCTCTATATTTGCTTTGCGAAATTATTCTGTAATAAATTTATAACTATGATATTCACAAAGAGCGATATCTTAGAACTACCTGTAACTAAAAAGGTTCTCGTAAAGAAACTTGATATCGTTTTCGTCAACGAAACTTGGCTATAATTGTAATAGTGAAATAAAGAATAATCATTTTTAACATTTTTAATCTAAATAATTAGCCTCTTTTATCATAAAAAATCTATGTTACGCAAAAAAAAAACATATATCTATAGATATGGAAAATAAAAAAGAAAATGTAAATTTTAACTTGAATTGATCTTTTGCTTGAGATACCGTTTATGAAAAACATGCGAGATCTCAATTTAAGCTCATTACGAGACTATGAATAATTTCCGTGATGGTATAATTGACTTTCTAAGCGTCGTCTCGGCGGAGGGGCTTTCTCCTTAATTGTTTGACCATCCACGCTGTTGGCTTTATCATTATTCTACGTCCGCAAATTACGCCTGTATTAATCTAATCGAACACGTGCGCCATTGTTCTATATTTTCATTGCCGGGAGTTCTCGCGGAACGCCATACTCGAATGCCTCCGGCAATTGAACACTCTCGAACACCTCTCCAGACTCTTGAAATCGCAATGCATGCTGATCTATTTCAATGGCAATCGTGCATTATGTTGCGTTGAAAGGCGCATCGATCGAGTAAACCAGTAAATGTGAAAAATACGCCGTGCATCTATCTGAATTTTTACCAAACGATGCAATTCTTTTTAGTCACATTTATGTATATGATGTGTATGTACATGAAGAAATTTTAATAGTTTTAAAAAGATCTATACAACGAAGAAATTACTATCATAGACTTTGTATGAGGCCTTTATCCAAATTTATATCGTGTTTACTATACAGTGGCAGAGCAATCAAATAATTTAATTAGATTTAATGCGATTTAAGCTTTATGTATGAGCTCCATGATTTATTGCTCGAGCTAATAACATTCTCGGCCTGCCGATAAATTTGATCTTGTCGAACTCGACAAATTTGACATAATGGTTAACAATGTATCACGGAAATAACCAGTTCGAAGCATATGTAATCGATAATGCAACGTGTAACCAACCCTGCATGGCATATCCTTGATATTTAAATTCACCAGTCCGTTCGTGACATGGAATGAGTCTACAATCGTTGTTCGCGATCGTTGTTCACAAATGGTTTCTGCTTTTAATCAATCATTGAGATGACTCTGCTGATAACCTTGCGTTAATATATGTAAAGTTAGTGTGCATTGTTAATATATGTAAAGTTAGTATGCATTTATGCATACAAATAGCTGAAGACGCAATATATGCCAACAATGTCAAATAATCCGTATTGCCAACAGATTTGCGAATGTAACTATGGTCGCATGTTACTCTGACAAACTATTTGCATTTAATTTCAGTGTTCTAAAATTTGCACTATGTTCCTCTCACTCTGTCGCATTAAGTTGCATTACAATTTTATTGCTACAACTTAACAAAAATTTTATAAATAATTTAATCATGAATGTAGAAATCATCTCCAGATGAACGTTTTATCTAACGTGACGCGCGATTTATTTTTTTTTCTTAGAATTTATCTGCTTTTATGAACTATTAAACACGTGTCTATTACAGGTCGAATTGATACATACAGCAGTATGTATTACTATGCTGTAATGGATCCTTCGATATCCTTGACGACTCATTCGCCGAACAAGTTGCGAAATTCCGTGGCTGTTGTCTTCGGTTTCCGATCGATCGCTAATGATTATCGTATCTGGATAATAGATTGAAGGGCGTAGTGTTACAAAAGAAAAAGAGGTGTTGGTGTGTTGTCTGACCTACTAATACACAATTAAAAGACAAACAAGGGCGCGCCGACCCATTCCAGATATCTCGTCGATACGAGATTTCGTTGATTAGCTCTCGTTTAATCGTTCATCAACTTAAACGGGCCATTACTTACGTAATGAACTTTCGCATAACGTACAATCTACTCATAGAATAATAAGAAAGGATATAATAATTGAATAACACCGATATAAGCTTACTTGATTGCTTCAATTTTCATAATAAGTTTTTACAATAAACTTGTTTCAACAGCATAAATATTAAATATTTTTTATTGATATTTTCAGCGTATCACACTTATCAAAAATATTATTGCTATTGTGCAGTTACATTTATATTTATTTTTGTTAATAAAAATACCGACGTGAAAGATTGCCTTTGTATAATGTGTCAATATTTATCAATTAAATCAGTTGGGTATCAGCAATTTCATGTAAAATTCTTTCATCAAAATATTGTCAAAGCTCTCTGTTGCAGATATTAAACTCGATAGTAACAGTCAATCCCCGTTTATTGCACAGAAGACTAAAGCCACGTCAAAGCATTCCTTTACACATAACATAATCTATTGCACGTGCTTCTACACGCTTTCAGGTCATATAATATAAGCTTATTAATCACACAATATAATAAATTAACGTTTCATTCAAAACTAATAATCAAAAAATTATCGTTTTGAAGTTATTAAAAATATTTGCGCGATGAAAAAAATGTTGCGAATCGACAGCGGCAACAACGATAGCCAACTATAAAAGGAAACCAGCGTCTTCCTTTCCCCTTTTTCACGATACCGGAGAATACTGGACAATATCGAAGATTAATTAATAATGTGTGATATATTTCAGAACGGACTGTTCTGAGGGTCGGAAGAAGCGCAGCTGCGAGAAGAAAACTCACTCGGCGGACAATAATCCAAGAAAGCGCCATGGAAACGCACGTAAGTTATATCGGGTTATACACGTGATTGCATGCTCCAATAATTATAATATTTATATTTTGTAGAATAATTGTGGCTTTGTTAATTTTGTCATCATCCAGTGACGTTTATCTCTTTAAATTAAGAAAAAATATCAAATTATTTTATTACTGCTTTGTTACGTTATGTGATTTAATTTTAAACACGTTATATAGTTTTATAGAATTAACTTGCGACCATGAAAATTGATTTCAAGAAAATGCACAAAAAATATTAAATATTTTTTTGTTTTGTTTACTTTCTATATATATTTAGCTTTCTTTTCTATATATAAACCTTTTTTTAAATATTATTTTCATAATATTCCATTAAATTATAAATCCGGAAAGTATAAAATTATAAATTGTTTGTCCCGCGCTGTACTTTATTAGTAAATTAAACAACGATAATTAAATTCTGATTCTGATGCTGATGCTGATGCTTCGCTAGAAAAAGAGGCAATCACGAATTTCGATCAAAAAAATCTAAAAACAAATAACAGAAGATTGATTCCGTCATCGTTTTCCGTCATTCGCAATCACGAGTAAACATTCTTAGTTTGCGTCTTTGCCATAACAAGAATCGCTATATTCTCGGTAATTCTTCCGATAAGAAACATTTGAAAGATTCTTACGAAAGAATTAAAGAAATACAAATGAGAATTGGAAAGTTTAAAAGAGATAGTAACAATTTTGTTGATAGTATAGCAATCTTAGCTTGTAACTCTTATTTGAATCTGCTTCTTTAATAAAAAAATATGTAGGTATGTTATATGTGTACATGTATATATAGTACATTATATATTATATACAATAAAGCTCGAGTTACGTAAATATGCACTTGATGTACGCTAATCCACATCACGATCTTTCTGTTCGTTACCAACGTGAAATCTTATGGTTTGCATGAAATCTGCAAACCTGGAACATTTGTTGAATGTTTCTGCAGATATCTTTAAATCTCCGCAGAGATAATTCGTTAAATATGCGTTAGAGACTTTATCGCAAACTATCAGCAAACGCTGGCCAACGTTTTCCTTGAAGTGTGCAGTAGAAAATATCAGAAGGGTCAGACGGATCATTTTACTTGTAGGCGGGCTCTCGGACGGCCTTTCACATGACGCAACTATTAATTTCATTTTCTGAAATACTCTTTGCTACAAGAATTCTAAGAACTTTCAACTTGGTAAAACTTGGATTATCGAGGCATAAAAACTTGAAAGAAATACAGTTTCAAAAGACCATTCCTGTTCTCCGTTTCGTTTATTTTGAATTTTGATTTTTCAAAATATTTCCGAATACAAATTTTTATTCGGTTTCTGTAAGTTTTTTAAGTATATTCCGAATTTACATAAAAATTTACTTAGCTGACTTATTATATTTTACAGAAAACTTTTTTGTGTGAATCTTACTAATAATAAGAACATAGTATAAATAAAAAGATAGAACATTTAGTATAAATAAACTTGATTTTTTAATCTAATTGTAAATTATTTAGAAGCAAACTTACTTAAAACGGAATTGCTATGTAAAAAGTGATCTATAACATTCAAAATATATAACGTCGAACATCTTGTACATCTTAATACTAGAAAATCTCAAGACTAGAATTTTTGAAAAATTATCTTTTTTCTTCGAAATAAATTGTATTGCCTAAGAAAACTCATGTAGTAATTTTTAAATAAATTCTTTTGTCTGTAACATATTTGCTGAAGATCACTTAATCATCAAGATTACAGTTATGCTATTATCTATTTCGCGAATAAAACGGTTTTATGTGACTCATCAAAAAAATTACATGCTAAGAAAACTTCAAGTGGTTTGTTGGCCGTAACAAGCATGCTATTTTCAACCTCGTTGCACTCTTGTTGCAGCTCACTCCATTCTTCCGTTTAGTTTAGTCGAAAGTGCATTAGCGCGAAGCATTTGCAACGTAAATATTATTAATATTATTAGATTTAGTATCGATCCAGCAATACTAAATTACTGCGTAATATACATTACTTGTCGAAATAGTTTCAGGTTTAACATCTAATATATAGATTTATTTAATTATAATTTGTGCATTTGAAAGCTGGGAAAAATTATTACATTTCCGTAACTTATTTGAATTAATAACTTATATTTGTTCTTCTTTTGCTTGTTTAAAAAATATCGGAATTCCTGCGATTTTTTAATTTTTCTTTTATTCAAAAGACGGGGAAGAAACTGAAAAGTTCAAAAACCTCTTTTAAAACAAAGATCTTCTGTAAGTTGCTAAGTAGTAAGTTTGCCAAGTAAATTTTCCGGGTTTAAATTAAAAATTTACATGAAAATCTTACAGAAACCGAACAGAAACAATGCCTTTTTCATCGTATTGATATTGTCGGCTATTATTGCAGCATTCGCAAACGTTTGACACGAATGCTATACTCTAGCGAGTTACTTCCGAGCTCATTCAGTGCGTTGCACGTGCATACATATATAATGAATAGGTACATATAATCGCTTCTACCAAACGCTTAGTGAATCATGCTTATGAGAGCTTACGCAGAAGCTTTGCGCGAATCATAAAATACTACCGTTTTTAGTACGCGTCGCACATCTCAAAATTTTCCCACATGCGTTTTCTCCGCGCATGAAAACATGACCACAGACGCGCTTTTAAGTACCCTTTATTGCTATACCCGCAAAACTTGGCGCTTTTCAGCGAAGTCAAAGCGTAACTTTGTCGCGAGGGTTCGTCGATTTCATAACGAGTTTTTCTCTGACACTTTCCCTTCGCGACGGAGAAACTTCTCTCTCGAAGAATCGTGCGCTGATTTCGTGTCAGTCTGACCAGTCAACTAAGTAGACCGTCGACACATTTCAACACGGAAAATGCAGCGATGTGGAAGTTTAGAGTTATCCTGAGCAACCTACCTTTTCCAAGTTTTTAGTACGTATAAATAAACAATCTCTTTCTTTCTTTCTCTCTCCCTCTTTCTTTTCTCGAAAAACTTTTATTCAGAGTTATTTCTCATTTTGTTCTCATACTTTTGATACTTTAATCTCGTTACTTAATGGTTTCTATGTTGAATGAAAGTTTTAATAGTAGATGGTAACTCAAAACCACCAAGTACATTTGCTGTTCTAAAGGACTAGAAACACACGCGATGTTTTGCATACGATGTGCAGCGCTGTTTGTGTTATGCTTCGTACAGAAGATGTTGCTTTATGCTACACTGAGAAAATTGCTGTGTGACACGCTATAAAAATTTTTGTGCAATATATTACGAAAATATTTTATACCGCAAGTTTGCTAGAACAATCTTTGAAAGCAGCACTCGAAAAACATTTCAAGAACAATATTCTCGTACTTGTTCAAGAATATTCCGTATCTTCAGTTAGAATTTCAAAAATCTTTGTCTAATTGTAAGTTTATTGAATTTAAATGAATCTACATCGATATATAATAATTCGCGGATTATACATATAAAGCGGATATCTGAGCGGACCAAATTGAACGTTAGAGAAACGATATCTCGCGCACGGAGATCTGCCACGAAGTATCAGCAATCGCTGTTATTGATGGCCGTCGTGTACCAAACGTTCTCGACATCGCGCTGACAAGTGTCTTCTCAGCAGGAAAAGCTCAAGTTCGAGCTCAAGCGAAATCCAGGTCCAATAGGGATGTTAGCCTTTCCTTGAATGACCGTTCATTTACTACCCCGAGTATTACTCTTGTATATACGGACCCTCGTTTACGTGATATGTGTTACAGAGAGATATGAGGGTCTGTTTCCGCCTACTTGTAAGTTATATATATAAGCAGGGAGAGTATGAGTATCTTTTCCGGGATAGAGTCGCGCTTTGAAATGTCTTCGTTGCAATCGAACATTTCCTCCAAAGTGGTACATCGAACGGTAGTAGATAAAGAAATTTTCTTACAAGATATTCGCAAAAAAAATATAGGAGAACAATACAGCTTAAGAATCTTAAGTTAAGATACAACTTTGCCAAATGAAGCTATTATTAAGAATTATAAGGTATCTGAAACAGCGAAAAAATATGCAAAATATGTACAAGGGTGTTAAGGGTTTAAGGGAATTTTTAAGTATTAAAAAGAATGGCTTTACTTTTCTCATTGAGTATGAAAAGTTCTACAAAAGTTTTAATATAATAAGAAGCAAAGGGAGAAAGACAGTAATATAAAAGCAGCTTGTGCTTGAAACATGCAAATAATAAATGTTTAAAAGAATACGTTTTTAAATCGTATTTCTTAAAAATTTCAAAACAATTATTCAACACTTTTGAGAATTGCTGTTTATTATGCGCTGTTTATTATAACGCATCAATATTTATTATTTACATTTATCTTAGCAAAACAATTTCTGCCGACGGCGATGACCCTTCATATCACGTGTAACATTCGCGACACTTGAGAAGGTTTATCGATTATACCGGCAGCTTCGCAGACAGTGATAAAATTTAAAACTTTTATACGGGCATTAGTACTCGTGTTGGAATTGCTCTGATTGTTGCGGAATGAATTTGCACGAATTTAGAGTCCGCAATGCGAAGGAAAAGGGGGATGCACCGCTAATTCTCCGAGCGTTATTTGCAGAGTTTATTTCGAGTACTTGACCTAGAATAATCGCGCGCGTTTTATGGGATCTGTGCGCGACAGGCGACATGCGTGGGAGAGCAAGTTAGAAGGAAAATAGAAAAATTTATCGCCTCGCCTTCACGTTGAAGAGGAGGAGGAGGGTGGCACGAGGAAGAATGTACGGCGAACTATGAAACCTTTGGAAACTTCCGGATGGATTTCTGCTTCGTATGCTCGAAAGAAATAGCCGTGCAAACGGCCATAAATCGTTTTCCCACATTCTATCACTTTCTATTTCTTTTGATGAGAGTTAAAGTTGCTTAGGATAAAATGTGGATGTTTATAATATAAACCATATAACTACCCTCTGCGTAAACTTTTGTTTCAACAAGCTGTTATTATTATGCTTCATTACAATTGAGAATAACAATAATAATAATATTAATAAGTTTGATCTCAAATAAGCTGATATTATAATGTATAAATTATTTGCAAATATTATATTCACGTCCTATCACAGGAAATATTGTACAATTTAGTTATAATTTATATATGTAACGATGCCGTTTTGCATATTAATTTGCAGCTTTGTAACCAACGGTTATATTACGCAAATGGATTCGATTATTGATTGCTGACAGTAGATAATTCTTAACTTTGCTTTAACGTTGTTTGACAAAATCCATTGTAATAAGAATTTCTGGACAGAAATGTCCGCCTTGGTAATACAATCAGGAATGTCGTCAGATGGGATTGTTGTGTCGCTGAAGTGTAGAGAAAACGACGGAGAGAAGCATACAAAATAATAATACAACGAAAGAAAGTGGAGTGAGCGCGTCGTAAATATAAAATGGGAGAAGAGGTTTTGTGTATTCATAGAGATGTTTTAGACATTTTATTGGAACACGTAGAATAATGTATAGCTTGGTAGCTTGAAGTTTACAGAAATATAAAACATGTCGAAGTAACGTGCAACACATAAATCATTGCAACATAAGTTTATTTAAATAATTATTGAGAAAGATAATTTTGTATACATTAAAAAGATCTAAATAAAACATAGATTCTTCTCTATTCTAACTCTTTTTTGTTTAAATTAAATTAGATGTCTTAAAGAAATAGACCATGTTTTAAAGAAATATATCATGATATAATATCCTTTAAATCAATAAATTATTATTAATACAACTTTACCGAGAAGTTTTGTTACGCACTGCCGATACTTTCAACGCAATTAATTAAAAAATGGTTATTGATTTATTACAGTTTAACACAGATACGTGTTATATAATTTTTTACAATAATTTATATAATTTGTAATTTATAACACATTTAGTTTGTTGTACGCATGAATTTGGGTCGACAGACGATTGTGATTCAGGAAGGATTCGAGTAAAACTCAAAAATATCACTACGAGACAGAACATACGAATAACACCTACATTTATTGTTCCTGAATGTTATATAATGCTTAAAGCTTAAATCATTAAAGAATTAAAAGTAATAATAAAAACAACGGAAGAACAATTGATATTTGAATCTATGCAAATTTTGTATCAGTTAATTATCTTCTAAATACACATACTACATTTCTACTTTTATTTGACCTCAAAACATAAGTATACACACACATGTATATGCTTCTTTTAAAAATAAAAATAATAGAAGAAAAGAACCACAAGAGATTATGGTTTTTAGAAAAGTTCCATCAGCTTTACTTAAATTTACCGCAAATTAATTAATTCTCTGCTTCTTTCTAAAAATCTCTAATGGGGTTATGATATAGATAGGGGAAAAATTTAATCAATGCTGAGTGATTTTGCATGCTGCAAGAGAATAAGCGGAAAACGACATTACAAGCTAATGAAAACAGGAAGGTGAATTTCTTCGTAAACCCCATAACACGCTATTTGAAAGTAAAAATTTGTTGGAAACAGCGGTAAATACTGGATATATGCTTAAAAATATAAATAGAAAAAAAAATATCCGATAAGCGTTTAACTCTGGCGTATATTTTTCTTCCTCGAGAAAACGAATCACGGAATTTCTCAAATTCCGTTACGGGAAGCCACAATAAAAGAGAAAAAAAATGCAGTTAAAACGAGAAGATACGGCTTTTACCGAGTTAAAAATCACAAAGGTGTTCATTCGGAGTGAGCTTTTCGCTTTTCGCTTTTCGCTTCGTGGAAACAGGCGCGAGTTAACGGTGCCTCGTGCATTTTCACGTTCCTGATGCGTTTTCACATTTCAATATGCCGATTCAATACGCACCGATACGCAAATTAAATACGGAGACTCGAAATATTTGTGCGATAACCGTATCTCGATTTAAAGCAAAATTGTTTTATTTAACTTGATTTTATTTAAACGAATTTTCTACCTGAAATGTATGGAAAAAAGGTTGGAGAACATTTCGAACGTTTTATAAACTGGTGTTTCAGAAAAGATAGAGATGGGTGTATATTATAAATATTTTAAATTAGCATGATATCGCGCGAGAGAACATTTCGAGTATTCTATGATTCAGTTATATACATGGATATGAAAATATAATCGAATAAAATAAACGCACTGTGCGTACTGTACAAATAAATAAATTGAACAATCTTTGATTGCAATGAAATTGCTGTCGTAGTCTCTACTATAGTAATTACTTTAACTGTAACGTCGCTTTAACCCTATCCCTTTTAGTTACAATTTCATATTTCTGTCAATAATTCTATCACACAGATAGTCCTACTGTGTTACGTTATCGTCTTAAATATGAAGTATGGTTTCCATCGTACTTTGCTGGTTCGTAATTCACGTATAGATTTTCTTAAAATGTATTGTTCCCCGAACTACGTAGTACGAAAATGAAAATTTAAGAGGCACGCGACTTAAATTTTGGGGAAAGATAGTCTTCAAGCAAAATTAAAAACGGAAATATATGCTCCAAGAACGATGTTCAAAATCAAACTGCGCATGAATTATTTTTATTTTTATAATTAAAAATTAAATATAATTATATGTTACATATAATAATAATAATGATAATAATAATAATTTTTATTGCAATGGAAAAAATGAGGCATCAACATATTGTTGCTATATTAAGCCTACCTGTTAACGTACAAGGTGGTATACAGTGTAATAGCGATATTATATGTATAATAAAACATTAAAACATTAGAACGTACACAACAAAAGTACACCCGGTCGCACACTCACGTACGCACGCAAATACGTAATCCTATATATACATATACATATATAATATAAATTCATGTTTACATTGAATCTGTTTTAGAGAAATGATAACATCGACCGAATCCAGAAGTTGATGATTGACAGACTGGAATCAGAATCCAAGCGTTGCGATCACGGAAATATATTGAGACCAGGTAAGCAGGGTGGGATAATATTTCGAAAAAATGGAACGCGCGAGAAATATCGTCGCGTGTCGAATACTATTGACATTTCGAGCGAGAGAACGATTGTGCGATGTATCACGGGGCTGACATGATTTCCATTAAAAGTGAGTGCGTCTAGTAGTAAGACTTACCATATGCGAACGATCTTGAATCCAACGCCTGCTGCGAATGTCACTCGCCGGCTGCTTTGTATCATTCATCATATCATAATCTCTCCATTCGCGCGTCTAACCTACTCGTGTCTGTCTCTGTATTAGGTGAAAATTACGACCGATCGTTAGATGTCGACTTGTTTTAATTAATATCGCTGTATTAGTTGGATACAAAACAATAGGCGACCTACGGGCCATTTAATTATATTGAAAAGGTAACGCGGTCGATCACAAACTACGAATAATTATTATTTATAATAGGATCGTAAATAATTACACTAATTTCTCCATTATTTTGGCAGCGTTACATATTAATAATATATTTCTTACGGCATTTACGTTTGTTTAAATATTATTATCGTGCTCGCATTATGTTGGCGTCATTTAAACATTTTTATGTATAATAATGATAATGATACAATCACGACTCCAAAATTTGAAAATTTTTCATTTTTTTATTTTAATTGCATCGTAGTGAAAGAGAATTTAAGTCGCGAGATCAATTCGACTTCTTTGTGTTCCTGCATGGTTCGCAGAAAACAAAATAATTTACGGTGGTTTTTTTTCCCCAAGTATCGCGCAATTCTGATAATTATAGTATTGGCGACAGTAAACAATTGAAAATCAACAGGTTGACAACATAAACTTGCATAATGCATGAATGCGGAAAGATTCAAAGATGACGGACACGCACGATGCACGGACTAATGTTAACCGCACGCTCTCGCACGTGTCGCAGCACACGATTCGCGTTTTCGCGCGTGTACACACGCGCGTAAGTAAACAGCATCCATAGAATGTCTCCGGAGCAATTAACGTCGCAATTAATCTCGCATTGCGATGCTGGCCCGTTCGAGCAGATCGACAAAATCAAACGCGAAGCTTATAGTGTGCCGCCATTAATTACACGAGCAGCATTGTGAATTCAGGCGAGAGTTTCACAAGTTTCATTTATTGTGTCGCCTTACAAAAGGAAGTTACACAGAAGTGTTGCTTGACACGCAAATTGCGTTGACGATTAGTTGTTTTATTAACTTGAATCTTAATTTGCACGCGTAAATCCTTTCAATTATTAAGGCGGAACGATTAAACACATTCAGAGATCTTTCAAAAGCATTCGTCGCAGTTTGATCTATTTAAAAGAGAACATTTTAAATTAATTGACGTTAAGATGGAGGATAAATGGCGAAAAGCTCCGGGAAATTATTTCATCCTTTACAACCTTTACAATTATTAAAAAAGAAAACAAAAAATTGTAATGCAACTTGAAAGAATAAAGACGCGAATAATGTCGCGATGTAGATTATAGTTCACACAGTTACACGAAGTTAGAAGTACTTTTTATAATTCTACTGGTTTACATAATTCAGTTTTACTATTATTCATAATTTTATGGAAAACCTAGATTTTAAACACAGCTCCCGATGAACCAATAAACTTTTTTAGTAGCCTTAGCAAAGTCTCGTGCATTGTCCTAATTATTATTTTAATAAAATTGTTTTAAATATTTTTTCCCAAACTTTCTTATGCAGCTATATATATATATAATGTAATTACCTATACATATATTTTGTAGCTTATTTGATTCAGGATTATAGATACCGAAAAAGCGAAAACGCTGTCGATACTCATACATTTTATATGCTTTTTTTCTTGCATTTTTAGTGTATTTGTTGATGTATCTATTTACTCTTATTAATATTTAATTATAATACTTTTTTCTCGCATTCTCAACAAAGTTATTATACATATGTATATAGCGCGCAAGGGAAATATATAATGCACGGCAGCGTAATTCACGGCTTATACGGATAACGTACGCGATAATATCGAATATTGTTTCAAGTGAATAGGGTAGCCTGCCACCCCGTGTGGCCTACTGTTCGCATACAGAGTCGTGGACCCTTAATATACATGTGATGATACAGCTAAATGCAATTCTATACGGATCTCCAAAACCTAATGGATATCCTATTCCTGTATATAAGCCGCGTGAAGCTCATCGCTAAAAGACCGGCAATCCGGATGACCACGTCAAATTTGGCACTTAGCTTTGAATCACGATCCTGAATGAACAATCCTAATCGTTCGGTGACCTATTATTCTCACCGCCGCCGCTGCGCCGCGCCCTGCCGTTTACGATAATGGCCGATTCACCTGACGTAACGCACAATATATTTAATAATAATACAGCGGGATATGTATAACTGGATCTGTATATCGTGACTGAAATCCCATCGTGCACTAAGGAACCAGATCTATTATTTCCATTCAGCTCTACTGAATCGCGCCAGAGAAATCCATGCGAATTAACATAGAATATTTATATGTACGTTTATGAAACGAATATAGTTTATAAGCGCTCTGCAAATATAAAGAACTTAATGTAAAAACTATCTACGTAGTATCTTTCCGAATCGTAATTAAAAATTTATAAACAGGACTGTAAGGACCCCAAAAAAATAAAAACGTTGGGACAAGATATTTCCCAACCATATTTTTTCTTTGCGCGTCATATATTGACAATAATAATAATTAGTTTGCTGCTTCAGATATCTTCGTCATTTATCTTTATACGCTAACATTTTGATGCAATCTATTCAGGCTGGTGTCCCGAGATTTGGGACAAGATACTATGTTGGAACTCGACAGCACCTGGACAACTAGCTGTTCAGCAATGCCCCTCTTACATCGTGGGTTTCGACGCTCATGTATGTAGTCATGTTAAATTCACCTGGATCGATCCTCGTGTAGATTTTCCGGAAACTATTTCACTGGTAAAATTTTATTTGATGGAATAATGACACCGGAACGAATTAATATTGAGATTCTCGATTCTCTTAGAACTGAGAAACTTAATTAGAACGGTTTCTCGATCTAATAACGCCGCTCTCTGATAGCTCTAAGATCCTCGCGAATCGACGATAAAATCCATTTTTCAGCTTTAAGTGATTGAAATGTCTTCGACACGGTTCGGCGACGTGTCTGAACGACTCCTCGACGAATTCGAGCTCCATTTTTCCTCGTTAGACAAAGCCTCGCTACGCGTCATTTTGTTTTACAACTCTTACGGTCGCGTTTAAATACATATCTTTGCAAATGATCCGCGAATTGAAATTCTACCTTAAACAATATTGATTTGAAACATAATTTGAAGTTAACCTCTATTTCGGTGTGCTCTCTCGTAGCTCGAGAAACAGCGATCTCTCCCGATATTTTTGTTAACGAATAATCATTGTCGAATTGATCGAAGAAATAAGAGGGAGTGCGTCTTTCAGGCATTCACTTCGAAGCAATGCATGCCGAACGGCGAATGGTACTGGAACGCCGAAACCCATAACACATGGACCAACTATACCCAGTGCTATCGAGATTCGCTGGTCACCGTCCTGATGAACATGTCAGACGCGCAGGCAAACAACGCTACTCTCATTAAGGTAAAGAAATAAGACCGTGTGACGACAAGCCAACAGTAGATTAATCCGTTTCGCTAAAAACGTAAGGATAAGTAAATTCGGAACCCTCTTCTTTGCCGGGTTTCCGCGGCACCGCTCGCGCCGTCGCGCGCCGCACCGTGTGGAAAACGACGGAGATGAAAAGATCGATCGGATCACACAGCGACGTGACGTCAGTTGGCTCTACTCATGAGGAAATGAGAGCCGTAAACGACGTTTTGTCCAGCGGGAGGGGGATGCGTCACGACGCTTTGCACTATTCACGGGGACCCCGAGACGTTGCTGCGGAGTTAGTTTCCAGACTTGGACGATAATGAACCGAGCGGGCGAGCAAATGAGCCAATAACTTTGTCGTAACAGTGTTATCGAGGAGATCGGGCGGAAAATACTGGAAAAATTTTTTCATCAAGAGCTCTACGCTTTATTATTAAATCAGACAGAATTCGGACAAATAGCGTCAAAATTAAGGCGTCAGCTTTAAAATCCAAATTAAAGGAAATCCTATTTTTTTAGTAATCACCTATCTTGTCTTTTTATCAACTTTTCAGTCTGTAAAGATTAGTATGTGACGATATATACAGCGAAAAATAACAGAGCAAATAATTTCTCGTTATAATTTTAGAGACGTTTACTAAAATCGCTCAATAATTAAGAGGATTAAATAATTAATATATTTGAAACACAAATTGACAGCTTTAATGCAAATTTAATACAAACTTGACCATAATTTAATACAAGCAAATACGATGGAAGCGTTTTTATCAATGCTCAATGCGTGAATATAGGACGACTATACAGTTTCGTTGAGGAGCTTTCGTAAAGCGACGACGAAATTATAACATAATAGCAAAGGATCTCCTTGAAGATCATAAAGCTAGCATGGAAGGAAATACACATCCGAAGACAAGGAATACCGTCAATATACTGTACAGTAGAGATCTGTATAGAAGAGAATTAGAGAGGTTTATGAAAGCCATAAATTAAACACAATTTCAATTCATAATTTGCTTTGCTAATAGAGATCATATAACGACATTGTTGTGGTAGCTTTGTCGAATAAATTAATTAGGAAAAGTCGCATTTGAGATTGCTTACATGTAAAAAGTCAATTTAATCATTTATTAATGTGTGTGTATACGTCAATAAATTTTCAAAATTATTTATATATATAATTTATAATGATACTTTACAGAAATTAATTTAATTATTGTTATATTAATTTTACAATTAATTACGAACGTGCGTTACCGGTTAATTATTTTATCAATTAAATTCTCATAGGTAAATGGTAAGTCAATAATTAATTATTTCCCATTTAGAACGCAATTGCATGTTGTAGAAATTCTTCCCGATCGTCAAGACCATCTCGAAACTCGGCTACTCAATCTCGCTGTTCACTCTCATCATTGCATTTTGCATTTTGGCCGCCATTAAGTAAGTATATTTATATAAATGTAATCAACACATGATTATAAAACAAGAGGTTTTGTTGCCAACATTTTCGATTCTCTTAATATATAAAAAGACTTAAAAAAATGTCAGATATCTCTTAAAACATTTTATCGTATTTTTATTGTTCCCAATATATCGCGTTGTAAAATAAGAAATTTAACGTCGTGGCTGCCCCTGAAAGAGCAATAAATTTTAGTGTCTTGTTTACGCTGATATAAAATCGCAAATCTTGAAGATCACCGAGATCTTTTCATCGGGGCACGATCAGTTTCGTTTCAAAGTCATATCGTACAATGTCTCATAGCACCGCATAAAGTCTCGCATCTCCTAATGTCCTAATCGAAACGTAATTCGCGTTGCCACGTTCAAGTTTGTCTCCCGTCGGACGTAGGAAATTGCGATGCCCACGGAATATATTGCACATGCACCTGTTCGTCTCATTCGTGATGCGAGCATTCATGGCGCTACTGAAAGACGTACTCTTCGTGTCCGGCATCGGACTGGCGGAAGCCGTGATCAAAGTCAACGAGGGTTACTGGCTGCTCGACGAGAAGGAGAGCAATTGGCAATGTAAGACGTTCACCAGTCTGTGGCAATACTTTATCCTGGCAAACTACTCTTGGATCCTGATGGAAGGTATATATCTGCACAACCTGGTCTTCCTGGCGCTTTTCACCGATTCCAATTCTAGCATCACAGGCTACGTCGTTTTCGGATGGGGTAAGTAAGATTAATCTCAGAAATTACCGTTAATTCTAAAGGATTTTCGCGATTTCAATCACATATCTCTACATTAGTTGTAATTTACTTCGCGCTCTTTAATTAATATAACTATTTTATCATCTTTTAAATCTTTTTGATGCTCGTTATTAAGAAAATATATAAGATAAAAACCTTCTTTAAATAAATTTGAAGAATAAAATATTGACACTTCCTTACTCAGAATTTAATCTGAGATTTAATTATCAAGATTAAAAGGCTTTATATTTATATTCAAAAACGACTGAAGACGATAAAGTCGAATCAATAATTTGTTCTTATTATTTGATTAATCTGCAAGGAGATATTCTTTTGTTTTAATAAACGTTTATATAATTTATCTTTTTATCGTTATTTGTTCTTTAGCGCGTTTAAAGATATTTAAAATATATACTTTGAAATTTTACTAGTAGAAATCAATCGTGTTTAACGTGGAACAAGAGACAGAATATAAGTCTCCTTGGTGTGAGTCTCTTCTGAAGCATCCTGACTGTCTTCGGCAATAAAGGGTAACAGGATTCTCTACAGGGAAATGTAGAATCTTTCAATTTTCAGGAGGAATTCTCAAGAATTCTTGAAAATCACGACGGTTCTAACCGTGATTGTGCAACGATACGAGCAACATCAATAATGACATAATTTCAACTACAAAACTAGGTTTTTTATTATATATATTTTTCTCCCATCTATCTTTCTCAAATAGTCATAAACGAATTTATCTTAAAATTATCTCAGGCATTTTTTATTTTAGTTGTAAATATGTACAATATATTATTTTATATATATGTATACATATACATATTGATATTTTTTAACTCTATAATTTTGAAATTATTAATTCTTAACGGATATTATATAATTTAAAAAATGTATTTGTATCTTTTTCTGTGATTATAAACTTTGGGGGAGAAATCAGAAAACACTTTATACTAAATTATTTACTTCCTCTTGTCGTAGAGAAACTTATTATTATAAGCATAATCCGTTTAATACATTTCTTATGCGATTGTCACAATTTTGCCTTACAGGTTTGCCAGCTATATTTATCTTACCCTGGGTAGTTACGAGGATCATATTCCAGGATAACTATTGCTGGACGACCAACGAGAACTCTCTCTTGTTCCTCTTCATACGGGTGCCCACGATACTCTCTATTTTGGTAAGCATGCCTCGTTGCGCTCGTAATTAATTCAGTCGCACATTAAAATCCATTTGTTCTTATCTGGCTACGCTAGATAAATTTCGTGCTTTTCATCAACATCGTAAGAGTGCTGCTGGTGAAACTCAAGTCTACCATGTCGGAAGAAACGGAAAGATACAAGTAAGCTCTGTGTGTATGTGTAACAAAAGTTATATTTCCGATAGAAAAATACAATATAATTTAAAATATTATTTTTGTTTTGATGAAATTTTTATGATGAAATGGTATATGCATAAAATTATTTTATATATAATTGAATATACATATATGTCTAACATGATAATTAGGCGATGGACTAGAAGCACATTAGTTCTGGTGCCGCTCTTTGGAGTTCACTACGCGTTCTTTATTGGGATGTCGTATAGCATCGGCGTAAATGAGACCGTAGAAGTCGTATGGCTCTTCTGCGACCAGTTGTTCGCATCTTTCCAGGTAACGCGCAATTATTAATAGCACTAATCTACTTTACTGGTCGCCAAACTGCCTTAAAATTATTACGCAAGAAATCGTGCGCTCGTAACGACTTCATCAATTATGTCTCACCAACTAGCTAAGTTGATCAGTGTTGCAAAAATTGAGCTAATTAACCCATAAAGTCAAAAAAATTGAGTTAAACGCGGTATTAGAGCAGATAATTGGATAGATAATTTTATATCTTAAATTTGATACTCAGAAGTGCTGCTTACTAGTTTTATATATCTTTGAACAGTGAAATATTTAAACAGCACAGATGGTAGTTTAGATTTTTTTAACTTATTGTATAATTCCTTCTCTTTCTTTTTATCTCTTACTGAATTTTAATTCATTGCATTCTTTCTCTTAACATGTATTTTTTAACTAATAAAATATAAATTTAATTAACAAACAAACGCATGATTATTGAATGGGGAAAATAAAAAAAACTAAATAAAAAACTAAACTTTTGAGTGGAAGTATATTTAAATGAAATGATTAAATGATGTTTATTACATGTCTCTTTACAATTTATAATATGAAGAATGCTATAGTTTTTTAAAGGTTTGCGTTTGAGACAAGGATCCAAGCTTTTTGCTGGATGAGAATTAAGATTGACGAGCAAAAGAGCGGTATTATCTTTATGTTTCTGGAAGGGCTTTTTCGTGGCGGTGCTGTATTGCTTCCTGAACGGCGAGGTGAGAACCGAAGTATCGAGTACACTTCGTGGTATCAAATGGATACACCGCGGGATTCGATGGGGCCAGAGACCGTCGACGCATTCGGTCAGCACGTGCAGTTGCAACAATGTCGCAAAATCCAGTCGTCGGCACTCGAGAAGGCCTAGATGGTGGAAGTCGCGCTGGAAGGCGCCCTCTTATTTTTTCCAGGATCGTGCCATTCGTCGATCCACCCACTCGATGGCGAGTACACAAGGTGTCCCCTTAAATCCTACGAAACGTCGTGTCCCTTTATGTGTGTCTCGTTCTTGTTAAGTCATGGTGTTTTGGAGCGACTTTGATTGAACTTTAATTAACCTTATCGACGTGATTGCAATCCAACGAATTGACTAAATTTTTCTAACAATAAGTAAAATTCATTCTTTCTGATTTAATCTTTCTCTCCGTATACATTAAATAAAAAATTATAATAACTCTATTTATATCTATATTAAGAAAATGACATAGGCATTACTCGATAATTTAATTGCCAACTAAGTTAATCGAAGTTTGATCGAAGTAACTCTCTTAACTGTTCAAACTGTTTTGATTTTAATTTTCTTTAATAAGTGATTAAAAGACGGTCTACGCTGATATTTAAAAAAAAATGATTACAACTCTTCTGCCAAATTTTTTCCAGAATACTTTAAATAGGCTTTTATTATTTCAGAAATTCATAAAATACGAAAATACGAAACAATTATTGCATTTTTTAAATTTTGTGTAACTTAAATTAGAGCCAGTTTCACCAATGTCGATTAACTGTAACCTTCGATTAAACTCACTCTTCATCTCTTTCTAACTGTCCCCCTTAGAAAGAAACGAAGAGTGAGTTTAATTTTAATCGAAGGCTACAGTTAATCGGAGATGGTGAAATCGGCCCTTAGTCGTTTTTAATCCTTCGAATAAATTATATAAATGATCGATAAATAAATTAGGTATTGTGGTATTTAACTAATTGTAAATCGCTAAACATGTAACGTAAGTAATGGCATAACAGATTTATTTAAAAAATTTGCTATACACATTGATCGACGAGAATGTTAGACGTTAAATAAGTGATACTCGAGGTCCTTCTTCTCTGTCGCCTTAGAAATCCTAAAGTGGGAATATTTCATAGCTATGCTGAAAATAATATAGCATGATACACCGTGAGAGAAGTCAGACGTCGCGACGAGTTGGCGCCCTTAAAATGACTAAATTCGAAGTCAGAGAATCCGGTCGATACCGTTGCTGCAAAGAGGAGCGTTCACTTGAATGCTCGAAATCTACCCGAGTCGCAGCGTTGTGCGGTACGCAACATATTGCAACGTATACGACCCGCAATGCAATTTTGCAGATGTTGGAACGAGAGGAGGTAGTTTAGCGAGCAGCCATGGCTACTTAGAAATTGCTGGTAACGGCCAGCTGCCGACGCAACCAACGACGCAGACTCATCATGCTAATCATACATCACTCATGTGCAGCAAGTACACGGATCAATCGCTGCTCTCTTTCTGCTCGGTGAGTATCATCGTTTTGCACGAGTATCCGCGAGTATCGCGTCCACTACGTAATACCCGTAATCCAGTTGCCGATAAAATACCTTCTCTCTCTCTCTCTCTTTCTCTTTCTTTCTCTTTTTTTTTTCATCGTGCTCTGATACCATTCAACATCGCGGAATAGATATGAGACTGAACGAGAAAGCCGGGCAAGAACAATCAATCTCGAAAGCGCAAACATTTAGAGAGACAGGAAGAAATTTTTTTTCCAATTTGTAATTGTGTAAATAAATCAAATAAAATCAAATAATTAAATCATAAAAAAATCAAACTTTTGTTATTAAACAATTTGATTTTATTACGCTTGTAAATTTATATTTATATATAATTTAATATAGAAGAAGCAATAATAAAATATTTCGTAGGACTTAAAATCATTTTTACGTATATTTAATATATGAGATTAAATATAAGATTTTAATATTGGGTAAAAATACACTCTTTTAATTATTATTATACTGAGAAATATATTTGACATAATTTACCTAACAATTAACAACGGCGATCGTCTGAATGGACAATTAAATTAATTCATTTATTAATCGAAGGTTTATCGTGCAGATGTCCAATGTTTTCTTTTCTGTGATAGAGAGAGAGAGAGAGAGAGAGGGAGAGAGAGAGAGAGAGAGAGGTGATTAATTCCATTTTCCTGACCCAAAGTCGTTTTCTGTTGAATTAGCGAATGATTGTCTTTCTTTTAGATGTCGGATGCGTCGGGGCCGAACGACAAAATCCGTGACCAGCATCGATGGAGCGACTCCGAGTGCTGTCACCTCGCATACGAGTTGCACAATCTACATCAGCACCGCGGACACCCGTGATAACATCCGTATTTCATGATAAAAAGGAAAAAGAACGCATGTTGCTTCTCCCATAAACGTTCAACGCGCATTTAAACGAACCATCGTCCAAAAAGAAAGGGGGGATTTCTAAATCCTGCTATAAATTCTCGAAGAAGCAAAAAAATAGAGAAGGATAAAACAAGTTTATTCTTTCGTTCATTTTCTTGCTCCGTCGCGACTTTGCAAAACGGAGAGACTGAGTTTTTTTCTTTTAGCTCTATTATATCTTTTTTAGGGATATTGTGTCATTTGCGCAGTTGTCCATATCGTATAGATCTTAATTCGTGCAAGTTTATGTGTAGGATAATGTACAGATAATGTTTTTATATTTTAGTATTTTTAGGGATTTGTTGGAATTTCCGATGATCTCTCGTCGACGTACCTCGGTGTTTCGAAACGCGATGCGCCATCCGTCACTTATACCTATAAAACTCAGTTCCACGAAAAATGCTAAACTCGGCACACGTTATAGTATAAATAAATGAAAGCTGCTTGAACTTTGATATAGCCATATCGTCGCGCATCACAAGCCTGTTATCAGCAATTATATTAGAAACTATGTTGTACTGCAAACATCACGTAAACATTAAGACTTAAGACGCTTTTGCAGGTGCTTAATTTAAATACTATGAAAGTTACTCTATTTTTACATATGGCGGAATAGACTCAGGATATCACAATAATTTCCTTCGTTCATTATTTATCGTTAATATCGCGATAAAAGAGTATACGTACATCGCTATTTTTTAAGCGCGCAACAATATAGAAAATCTTGGTCGACAAATTCTAGTTTTCAAGACTACTAAATATATTTAAAAATAATATCTATATGAGATAATCAATGTTTGCAAATTTCTGAGGAAAGCATTGATAGCGCTGCCTATCGTGAAGAGCGTTATCAATTTTAAGATAAGAACGTTTTACTCCAAAAATAAACGTTCGGTAAAACATTTTACCTCGTAAGCTCTCTCACTACGTGTATGTAAATGTGTATATATTTGTATCAAGATCGGATATGCAAATATTTGATGTATCACTTACACAAATCAATTTAATGTATAAATTATGATACATCGATGTAAAAAGAGGATGAATATAATAAATCTTTTATTATCCAATTTCTGTACAGTTCTGTAATCAGGTTTCTACCAAGAAAATCAATTAATTTATTTTGTATTCAAATCGTGCATTAAAAAATAAATATTATTTATCCATCTATACTTTACATATATATTTATACATATATGAAATATTAATGTACGACATACACAAATTCCCTGTAGCACAGTACTGACTTAAAAATTATCTGTACATGGGAATGTCACAACGCTTATAACACTCCCTTGAGTGGCAACGATGGCAGCCAGGAAGAAGTATCGTTCTTTAACTGATCATATTTCAACTTGTTTACAATGATGCTAGTCACAATCTTCTCTACGTCGTGCGTTTGCCCATAGTAATCCACGAACAAGCCCTCTGGGTCTACCAAGTATATAATGATCGTGTGATCCACCTAGAAAAAGGAAATGCAGTATCGCAAAATCGATGATTACTAAATCGTTTGTATGATCTTATATGATTATTAAATTGCTTTTAATTTATGATATACTAACAATATAGTCGTCATCCTGGTCTTTAGGGCCATTACTATAATAAACTCTGTACACCTTGCATGCTTGTCCAACTTGTTCGATACTGCCAGTGAGACCAATGATCTTATCGGAGAATTCCTTGAGGTACTTGCCGACAACGGTGGGTGTATCTCTGTCTGGATCCACTGATATGAAAATTGGTTGTATCTTCAAATTGTGTTCTTTCTCTGCAAAAGCAGAAATAATGTACTTTATCGGCCCACACATACAAGATACAAGAATTCGGTAGTAAGTAATAATTTTTAATTATTATAATCGATTTAAATCTAACACTTACCAAGAGTGTTTACCACGTTTACCATCTTTTCAATTTCATCGGGACAAACATCTGGGCAGTGCGTAAATCCAAAGTATATCAACACCCATTGCCCCAAGAAATCATCAGACTTCACTATCTTTCCCTCTGTATTCACCAACTCGAATTTGCCACCAATCTTAGCTTTGCCCAACTGTCGTCTTCTCTCCCGTGCCAAGGTCTTATCTTTTTCCTCTCTAAGGTGATGCAAATATAACACAAAAGCAGTACCGATAATACCGGAAACTGTCAAACTTTTCCACGTAATTGGTGATTTCTTTTTTATTTTTGTCGATTGCTTAGGCAAGCTAGACTGTTGACGTAATGCACTTGATGTATTTATGTATCTAAACTGAATAAACAAAAAATCATTAATTAAACCTAAAGAAAACTTCATAAAAAATTTTTTATATATTAAAGTTTACTACTAGAAAAAAAAAGAATAATTTTAAACAATTTTTAATTATTTAAAAAACACTAAACATAAGATCTACAAGCAATATACTAATTATAAGTTGATATAATCATATGATCCATAATTTACATATGTCTTTTAATAATGTTGATATTTTCATAGCATTTATAATCTGATTTTCATCAATATTTCAAATAAAGACTATGAAGCTTTCATTTTTAATATAAAAATTAATAAACAAATATATCTGTAAGTTAACAGTATGCAACCAGGGTGTAAAATATTATCGCTGTTTCAGAATATTAACATAGAGTAGATTTTTCACGAAAAATTACCTTTGTAAAGACATTGTAATTCCTATTTAATAACGCAACGGATCTTGATAATAATGTCGACATTGCACTGATCGAAATAAACTTTTTTCGAAGAAGAGGTTATGTCACCGATCACTGCCGGTCACCGCTGGTCACCGCGCTCCGACGTGCTCCGAGCTCCGAGCTCCGACGTACACAGGTATTCAAAGAACATTATATATGAAAAGAGATGTCGCCATATTCCAGTAGTGTTAATTTTACCATCGATGGTAAATTTATCGGAAATCGAAAATCAATGATCAATTTTGAGTAAATTTGTTTTATTTAATGTTAGTAATTAAAAGTTATGCCGGATAATTATCAGATAAACTCATTAATAACTTTCGTTCGTTTGTAATTTCTTTTCCTACCTACTTTTTCAATCAATGAAATTATTAATTCTCGAAAATTGACAAAGTATCACAAGAAAATTTGATCTAAAAAAATTTATATATATATATATATATATATATATATATATATATATCTGTATATACATAATTTATTATCTGTCCCACGTTTGCGAAAATAGTAAACGATAACAGAGAGCGTTCTGAAATATAAAAATAAAGAAACACTGTCTTTCTCAATATACACTTTTCGAGCTATAAAATCAAAATGTTTATTTAATTACAATCATTATTGCTTACATGCATACAATACATTTCTTATGCCTCTCTTTTGTATAATTTTGTATATAATTAAATAATTGAATTAATTTGACTTTCACACTATTGAATTCATTGACGCGCACACGCGCTCATTGCTTTATTCCATGATATACAAAAAAAGTCACAATTACAAAAATGTATCAACGTGCGAAGCGTGATGTCTAGGCAACAGATGATGAATTTTTTATAGGTACTGTATATTTACAGATACATATCCCAAGTTATAGAGGTATACCCGAAAGGTTCAAAGGATACTGGTGAGAATCGGATATTAATGATTGAAATAGCATTCACATACATCAATATATAAGTTTTAACCCGAAGTTTCTTTGCTCTGCTTTTGCTGAATCATTTCTCTAATCTCATTTTCGCTTTCCTTTAAACTCCGCTGCAGGTACGTTTTGTTATTTTCTAGCGTCTTGATCTTCTCGTCGGACATTTTTATTCTAATTTCCAAACCGTCCTTAATGTTACTCATGTTATCTAGGAGGAACATTCGACCGACAGACTCGTACATCCTCGTGTCTCCAGGGAGGCTGGTAATTTCCTTTGTAGTGAGCTCTGCCCGCTGTTTCGTACGCCGCAGCTTCTCAATTTGTATATCAGCCAGTTTTAACTTCTGCTTAGTGTCTACCATCTTCTCGTGCAGCTTTGAAAAGGCTTGCTTCAACTCCTCGTCCAATACCTTCGACATCCTCGATTATTACAGTGTCTTCTATGGATAAAATTACTAAATGTCCTGAAAATATTTTAGTAGAAAGAAAGTTTGTATTTGATCGATTCCATTTGATCTTTATGCTAATATGACTGTATTGCATCCAAATAAAAGATCAAAGATCAATTTTTAATATATATACTTATATATATCATATATAGACTGACACTTTATATCTTATGTTTATGTTAGTAGTGGTTGGAAATTGCTTTTACTTCAAAACAAATGAAATAAGAAATTGGCCAGAGTTTTGACTCCTTACCTCAAATTCCTTCTGTGGCAACGTCGTGAAATGTATTTTGTTGTATAATGTTCCTAACCATATACGTCAACTACTGCCTGAGGTTTCTCTCCGGTAATACAGACATGAAGTGAGTCACGTTCCGATTATCGAGGCCAGCGAGTATATCGATATATTCGATACATTCAAACTTCGTCCAATCCTAACCTAAATTACAATCTAACCTAATCTAACATTGAAAGATTATAAATAAATTGTAAATAAGAGGAAAGGCTTACTGCAGCGAACGTCTCTAAAATTGGAGTAAAGTTTGTAATTGAAATATTGATATTTATTCATCAATTGACAGTTGTTATTTATCTTTTGTAACATTATTATATCGATTAGGCAAGTTGCGATGCGAAGAGGTTAGGAAGAGGTCAGCCGCTGTTTCTTACAACTTACGATAATAAACAATGGCATCATCACCAACAACGTCGCCGTCAAAGTGTCAAACGTCATGGGAGCCACACCGAATCACACATATCAAGCCGTCCTTCGACAGTCACGAAATGACTCTTGCGTGTCGTAAGGATCTGTGGCACAAGTTCATCGTCTTCGACGGCGCCCTGTACAGGCGAACCGATGTTCTGCGCGCCGTTATAACCACCTGCGAACCGGCGCTCCTAGTACCGATTATGTACGCCGTCGAGGACAAGAACAAAAGCACGTTCCTCGCAAAATGTGCTAGCAACGCCATAGAGAACCTTGTGAAGCAGGGACTGTGTATAACGCTGCCGGGCGGCCAGGAGCTGCACATGGACATCGTGTTGGGATACCTCGGCGCGCAGGAGTTGCAAGTGAACACGAACAAGATTATAGCGGCAGCCCTGCACACCAGGTACGAGCCGGTGAAGAAGATATTCAATCTGGACGACTTTGAAAACGAGAAGGCACTGGGCTCGATATTCTGTCCCATTTCTATACCGAAGATCTTCGATCTGGTCCTACGTTGCAGCAAGACAGGTATCAGCAATCGTGATCCCCAACAATTACGACTGCCTGTTCGTGAGTTGAGTCTGAGATACAATAGGCTCACGGCTATCATCCTGTTTGACAAGTTCTTCAATTACCACCTGACCAAATTGGACTTGAGACACAATCAGATCTTGGATGTGGAATATCTACGTTATTTCTGCGAGTTCAAGATAAGCGAACTTTGGTTGGACGGGAATCCACTGTGTACAAAGTATACCAATTCCCAAGACTACATACAGGCTGTGAAGAACGTTTTCCCGCATTTACAGACACTAGACGGAGTCGTCATAGGAATGGAGAAGAAATTTGTGCCAAGCATACAAAGTAATTATCTTAACAATGGAACAAAGATTCCTCTGATCAAGCAATTTATCAAGCATTTTTTCACGTTATACGACCAAGAAGATAGAATAGTTATGAACGGCCTGTATGATAAAAATGCATTCTATTCCATGACATTAGGTAGCATAACGAATCATTTACATAAAGAGATCGTCAAGACATTTTCCACAAACAGAAATTTATTGAAGTTTGTCGATTACGCCAAGTATCACGAATTCCTATTTTGGGGACCTGAAAAGATAATCACTGCCCTTCAACGGCAACCACCGACAATGCACAATTTCAAAACATTTCATATTGATTTGTTATACGAAGAGGAAAATTATATAATCATCTCCGTGCAAGGATTGTTCTCATATCGATTATCAATCTGTCCGCCTATGCTGTTTAACAGAACTTTCATTATTATACGAAAAGAAGACAATGAATATTGCATTGTTAACGATCAATATTACATTGATGGTACACCCGCCAATGTGATTAATGAAGTGAAATTTGATCCAAGACCCGTGCCTAAATTTACTCCAACAGTACTCAGTGTAACAGAAAGGGAACAACTGATTAGATTTTTACGTGAGCTAACTACAATGAATATTGGATATTGCTACAAATATCTCCAAGATGCAGAGTGGGATATAAGAAGTGCAATCACTACATTTACAAAAAATTACTCAGTCAATGATGTCCCTCCAGAAGCTTTTCAACGAGACACATAATTATATTAGACTTTGATAATACTTAAAAGAGAATAGTATTGTATAAAAAAATACATGTACGTTATTGGTAAAAAAAGAATACACAAAATTTTGTTCTTATTTATATTTAAATAATTAAATTACTAATATTTTATAATATATATATAAATGATCCTTTCTTATAGTTTAAACATATTGGAAGGAAAGAGGTAAAAGATCTTCCGCCGTTCTATTTTAATTGTAAAAAAAAGTCTTATGCGTATATTATGCGTAATATTTACAGAACTAATAGACTAACATATTAACAACCTTGCTGTGTATTTAACAGAGCAATAGTCTTAGTGATGTAAGGTATCGTATTGACGCTTGAATTTACCCCTAACTTGAACACCCTCTGCATCAACGGTAAAGCATGTTCTGCAATGTAAGAGAAAGAGAATTTATGAGAGTTTAATAATGAAATTATTATCATACTTAAATATGAAAATATGTAAGTCCGTTTGTTACAGCAATCGTTTTTACCTTGCATGCACAACACGATATCCGGTAGTTTTTCTAAAGCTGACATAAGAACATCCGCTCTGTGACTGTCCAAGCATCTTTGAAACGCGGACAGTATATTCGCTTTCGATGCGGGACGATGTTTCAATGCTCTAGCGAGTAGATTGTGAGCGAGCGTTCTGATGTTGCCCTGTGGCGATACAAGCAGTTCGGCTATGTTGTCCGTTATAGGTTCTAAAACTGAAGGTTTTCGCGACGACACGTGCTCGATCTCTTGAAGTGCACTGAGTACATCTACAGAGGATGGAACAATCATTAAAATCATTTTCTCGTATTATATCAGAATATTTATGATACTAAAGATTAAATGCTTATATAGATGTCGCTTATACAGAGAGACAAACAAATCTCTTTTCTTTGTATTAATTGAATAATTTTATTAATTATAATTAAAATGAGGATTTTTAATAAAGTTACTTCTCATACCTTCACCGTGCAGCTTGGTGAGCGTAGCCAGCAGCGATTGCCAGTGTTGCGGAATAGCGGGTTCCGAGGGATATGGTGTAGGAGTTACAGTGATTAAAATATCATCTACATCTTCTCCTTCCCTTGGTATCGGTATCCCTGATACGAGTGTTCTCAAAGCTGGTACGTTAGAATAATTTACCTGCAACTCACTATATACACACATATAAACTATATAAACATATCACAGGTGTAAATCATTTGCAATGTGCATAAAAATAAAAAATAACTTACTGTAAAACATGTGCGTGTTTCTGAAGATATTTCAGTGCCCGTTGTGGATCATGTGATATGTATGACTGTAATAATGACACAAATCTGTTGAGCAAGGAGACGAGATCTTTTATATGTCCATAATACTGTAAATAAAATCGTATTCATAAACATATTAGAATAGTCTAGTTAAATGTCAAAAGATAAAGTGACAAGAAACAACAAGATGCATTGAGAAAATTTTATGGTAATTAATAAAGATTGTAAATAATTTAGTGGTTTTTTTCATAATGCAATTTTTAAACTAAATTATTTAACAATCGCGATTTTTCTTTATACGTAACATATTACTGCCTCAAATCTGTCATTTTTTTTTCTTTAAACTTTATCTTAATACTGTGCTCGCGTATCGTTACAAAAAGTGTCATTATAGACAAATCGTGATACCTGAAAACATTGAAAGTAATTTTCCAAAGTATTCTCCAACGCAGTTTCGTGTTGCTCGTTAAACAGATGCGGCTGCAATAGTTCTAATAGACCCATAACTTGCGAGAAAAGGTTTAAATGGTGACCGGATCTAAATTGACCGAAATCAAGATAACATCTTCCCATTAAGGAGGACGCCAACATTGGCAATTGTCGCAACACCAATATAGGATGCACCGCAGCCATTTTTCTCGCGCAGAGTTCGAATTCCTGAGACTTGGAATTCCAAGACTTTTGTCTCGGAGTCGCCGCCAGAGCCGTCAACAAGGAGTGGCTCATGCAATCGAGCACCGAGCCCGTCCAATCGGTTATCCTCGAACCGTTTACGAACTTGCTCGCTTCGAAGGTGTTGAGGTAGCAAATGACTTTCGGAATCTTCATGTACATATGCAACAGAAACTGATGTGCCATATCCGCTGAGTCTACGCTGAAAGTTAAATACAATCATTTACTCGAATGCATTAAAGCAACAAATGTTAAATCGTGTGTTGCAAAATATATACGATCGCACAATTCGTACTTAGCATTATCCATCATACGTCCCGCTAAATAGTTAACCACATTAGAAATCAGGCCGTCTTCGGTGGATATGCAATGTAACAGTAGATCAAGCCTGATATCCATCCTCGCTAAAGCGGCATTTCTGTTCTGCATTTTACAAATAATAACGGCTTCGGACACTAGGTATGCCACTAGATTAAGTAGCTGTCGTTCTTCCAACAGCAGAATATTCTCAGGAACGTAATGCTTCGGCGTGAACTTGTCCCGGCCTTGCCACAGCTTAGGATTGCATGTCAAGGCCCATAAAAAGTCCAGAACAGCAGTAGGGTCGTATCTACAAACACATTATATCCGCAAATATAAATATAAATATAATTATAAAAAATATATGCTGATTAAATCGATTTAGGAAAAAAATTATATTTGTAACAGAGAATATAATGAACAATGAGAAGATTAACAAAACGGAAGAGAAGAGTGTTCATTTCCGTTTTACTCACCCGTCATCACATTTGTCTAACAAGTGCCCGACACATTTATACAAAGTGGTCCAACTTGCTCGATGCGTCAAGAGCGTTAACAAGTAAGGTCTACAGGAATGCGAGCTCACGACATTCTTGTCAATGTTAATGTGCACCTTCGTCTTTCCGAATAGCAGCTTCATTTGGAGATTCGGACAAGTGCCGATCAGCTCGGGTTCCACGGAGGCCAGCCAATCGATCAGCAAACCTGTGCGAGGTTTCAATGCGCCTTCGTTACTATCGCTGACCAATAATCTTGCCATAGCCTCGACTAGGACGTCGTTTTTTTGTTGCTTCAGACAGAGATCCAGCAATCTTCGGCCCACACGTTCCAGATTCACAGGATCCGTGCCCTCCAGAATCGAGCCAGGGCTCTCGCCACGGCTCTGCATTAGCATCGACAGTTCCGCGCGTTGCGGTGTTTTCGTCAGCTGCACGTTAGCGAAATCCCGCAGGATTGACAGAACCGGTGCTTTTACGTCGCCTATCAGTGATATCAAATTCAGACACATATTACGCGCCAGTTCGATCACGTGCTTCGATGTCAACGGCTTCTTAAGCGGCAAAAGTATCACGCGCATCAACGTGCAAGAATACTGCGGCATATGCACAAGCGAGGCCAGGAACTGCTTGACTTGCATAGAGCTGAGAACGCTACATATGTGCTGTATCGCCAGCACAACCGCGCCGCTCTCCTTTACGCACGATCTCTGCAGATCCTTCGCCAGGGTCTTGTGCAAACGCCGATAAGCATCCATTTTCTGATTAATCGGAATACTCTCGATGAAGATCCGGTTTATCAAGTGGGGCACGTCGGTCTTCACGGAGCATTGTATGACGGACTGCTTTTGCACCGTGGCACTGACTGGCAATGGCTGCTGCAGTCTCCCGATCGACATAATGCTCTCGTCTGGCAATTGCGGTTCGATCAACTGCAATACTTGAACGAACACCAGTCCACCTGTGGCACCCCTTCGGTGTTGCACCTCGACTAGTTGTGCCATGTATGTTTTATCCAAAACCGCTTCACCAACTGAACTTGGATCGATCTGGACACCTGCGTCAAGCGTATGAAGCAACTTACTCATTGACGATACCGGTATCCCAAAACTTTGGATAAAAAGTACCAATTGCTGAGGTTCAAGATCCTTTAAAGCTGCGTCGACTAAACGAGGCACGTTACTTCTGATCATTCGTAACTTGAGCCAATCAGGTATAAGCAACGCTTCCTCGCTAGTGTCCACGAGAAAGGCCTTTGGTGGTTCCGTTAAGGGAAACCATGTTTCCAGCAAACTGTTGAACAACGGATCATCCTCGGACGTATCGTATGTCAATAATATAATCATAGCATGCACCACCAAGATGTGCATAGTGCACTCCTCGCCGTTGCTCCACTGAACTAGAATCTGATCTTGACTTTCAGACCATTGGTAACCTTCCCCCCTAGGCGATCGAGCTTTCTCAAGATAGTTACAGAAGATTGCCATGAAGGAGTGCAATGTTTGTTTGGCTTGCAGATTATCACTTTCCGGTTGAGGCAGAATGGCTGCGATAATGGTGCTACGTTCAACGACCAATTGAGAGATCTCGTTGGCTAAATCAGTCAAGTCGGGCAAATCATCGTCGGCGGTATGCACAGCCAGATACGATATATAAGTATGTACAAGATCCGGACTGTTCTCAACCTGACAAGCGCCACGTAGTGCTGTGGAAACCAGTGAACGTACAGATAAGAAGTGTGGTATCGACGGCAATTTTCGGAGAAGCCAGGTCTCCCTGAAAAAAAAAATATATTGTTAAAGTTAAAATATTATTAAAGTATTATTAACAGTTTCTTTTCTCAGTGTACCTTTAAGAACATACTTTTCGTTTTCTCCATCCACGTCCATACTCTCATCCTCAAGGGGTATCGAATCTAGAACCATCTTAAGTCCAGTGATCGCTTGGACGCGGCTACCACTCTGCTGGCTGCTCAATCTCCTTAAGAAATATTCCAAGACCTCAAAAGCGTGCTGTTGATCTTGATTCGGATCGGTTAGCAGTGTCTGAAGGTGAGCCAACAACTGTTTCTGCCTGGGCTGTTTTTCAACTGTCTGTGGGCTGGTTGACAACAAGTATTCGCAAAGGCACTGCACTGGTAATTGACTCAGAGAACCTTCGCTGTTCTGCACCAGGTCTGCCAACCAGGGCATACTCTGCGATGTGCTCTGTTGTTGTCTCTGAATGATATCCAACAGGAAGTCCGGTTTACGTGATCGACAAAGCAGATGGCCTAGTCTGTGAGACGTATTCAACGACTGTATCTGTTCGAGCACGGCTGGCGGTGGTCTTCTAGCAATTCCCGTCGGTGCCATGGTAATCAACTGCGACAGCAGGAAACTATTTTGTTCGGATAGCTGGATTCTAGTCGACGCTGCGGCCAAATGCGATTCGTACTCCAATATCTCTTGTTTCTCGATAGCTTCAACCTGCAGTTCCTTCGCACGTTCTTGTTCTATGATCTCCGGTAGGGCCATAGTGGGCGGCGGATACGAGAAATGACTGCAAGACGAATGTTTTATTAAAAACACGTAGCTAGTCATATGACCAAAATATTTATAGATGATTTTTAATATTTGTTAAACTCACTTTGTAATACACATTTCCATCAGTGTCCTCAATATAGAATATTCCCTCCATCCTAGTGCACCAATTGTGGACGGATTATGCGCAGCCAAAATTAATAACATTATCCATCCTTTCCAATAGAGATTAGCTATCGCCAATGTTGGTGGCCTGTATCTACAAAACGAACGTATAATAGTATATATCAGTACATATCAACTATAAAGATAATATATACGTGCAGACTTACCCAGCAGGTATGTTTATTGTTCCCGGTGGTTGATAAATGCTAAGCTCAAAAATAAGTTTGATTATATCCATTTTGTCGATTTGTAACATCGGGAAACTCTCCGTTGAATTGGCCGCTGCTCGCCGTATCAATTGATCAGCCAAATCCAAAGTTTCCGAATGAGTAATGCCGTTGTCCTATAAATAAAAATAAAATGAGTGAATGAGGACCATCTCTAAACAGAATCGCTTTACAAACAATAAGTCTAACTTATTGTTCACTTACCTTCGATAAACCGATATTTAGCAATATCAACAACGTATTTTGCAACAGGGGAACATCGGATACAAGTCGTATGTAGAACACTCTGTCCGACTCTGGTGGCCAATTGTCCAGTTTATAATAATGTTCGGGAGACTCCAAGAGCAAGATCTTGTGCATTGCGTGCAACAGTTCGTTTCGTCCAACGGCGTACATCTGCTGCGCCGAATCCTCTAGCCATAGCACAGTCTCGTCCTGTATCATGGCTACGAGATTTTGAAATTGATGTAGCAGAGCTACGTCTTTTTTATCTGCACGTTGCGATAGTGTCCCCGCTTCTTTTACCTGCGGACTTATCGCCAGAAGCATGCACAGACACAGTAAATCCACTATCGACATAAACATACGATCCTTAAATTCAAATGTCAGCAACTTTTGAGCTATGTCCGGTCGTTGGGACATTAACGTTCGAATGAAAGCGATCAGATTGATATCGTGCCGACATACGCGTACAATTTCCCTGAGCAATGCGCGTAATGGCCTCAAATAATCCTCGCGATTCATCAATAAATCTTTAAAGATCTCCGCGAGCAATTTTGCCGCTTGCTCGGGCAAGGTCTGGAACATTATACCCAGCATGGGCATATTATTTGGATTGCGCGCATTCGATAATTCATTGTAAATCGTGTGCTTCAATATGGTAGCTAAATTCTCGGGATGCAATCCGATCAATTCTTTGACGCCGTTCAAGTACAGATTGATCACAGCTTTCGTTTTCAATCTCATCTTAACCAGTTGGCTTATGACCTCGACGTCTCTTTGAGTATGAGACGTACAATTGTAACAAATGTAAATGAGCAGTTCCTGCGCGGGTCTCATCAATTTAGGATTGTGCAACCACACCTCTAGTCTCGGGACAACGATGTTTCTAATTTCAACCAACCCACATGCTGAGGAGAGCAGCTTCAAGAAATTTCTCGTTATAGTCTCAACCTGACGTCTGTTTAGTTGCTCCTTTACAGCTTCCAGTACTATGGATTCTATATTCTCCACGCAATGGGCGTACCGTGGGCCTACTGGAAACTCTATTTTCTCCTTATCCCCAGACAACGATGTCGTTGATGTCGCCGGATCCTCATCATCCACTACAGATGGGCTTGGACAATCCCGCTGCATTAGTACCGGGAATTCTGGCTGTAACACAGACCTGGGTGGATGTCTCGTATTAAAACCCGTTAATATGTTGTCGACAAAGCCCTTGCATTCTTCGTGGTCAACCCATACACGCTCTCCAAGAGCATCCTCGACGTACAGCTGTAGAAATAATATAAAAAAAAGTCAGTTAAAATATCAAAATTCTACAAGCAATATAAAAGAATGCAAATGAATATTACCTTCACAAATACTTCCGGCCAGTTCTTCTTGTCGTGAAAACCTTTCATCAAGAGATTCGCAGCGAGTACAGGAACCAATGGACTCACTTTACTCTTATAGCTATTTTGATTATTTTGATCCCTCCTTAGGAGGGACGATAATGCGTGTAGGATGCAATCATTTGAGAAAATGGATGGGCGGATTTTGGCTAGATACAACAAGCCCATATAAAGTAACGTATCAGGCTTCCATCTCTGATTCTTCAGCGTCTTAATAGCGCCACATATTATCCCGATAACTTTGTCGCCTTCGTCATTGTCATTAGCCTCAAGTGCCATAGGCACAAAGTCTGCAGGATCGGTGTCTATAACTAAAACTTCCCATGCTTCCGCGGTGGAAGAAGGCTGTCGTTGATGAGAGCCGACATGAGCTAACTTAGGTTTCTTCTGTGGAACGTACATGAATGACGATCCAGACGGAGCCTCCTTCTTCCGATCATTACCTACAAAACGGTTTGTGACAATAGATAAACAATAATTTGCAATTGTGAGAGTATCAAAGCGACAAGTTATTTACCAGAGGATGTAGAGCTGCCGCTTGGTTTGGAATGGATAACACCTGGTCGGCTTTTAGAATCAGAATTATCGTTTCGTGAACTCTTTGCTCCCAATACGAAAAAGTCGGAAGGATGCTGAGCAATTTTATTTTTTGCTGCTCTACCAATCCCAGTCTTTCCACGTTCCATGATTATTTTTCTCTGATCTAAAATATAAAAGACTATCTAAATTGTAAAACAAAAAAATCTATAGAAAGTCTACAAGAATATTTAAGACATTTTTATAGATAAGTATAATTATAATAAATATAACAATATAAATATAAAATATAACAATGTTGCAGGAGTATCGATTAAAAAATAGTTGGGTTGTGTTTACTGGAAATAGATTGTAAGTTCTAACCTAAAATCTCATCAATGTCTAGAAGAAATTATTTTCACGAAATAAATCCTGCGTAAAGATAGAGAAATTAAATATTTGTCATATGTTTAAATTAACCGACTACAATCCCACACATGTCTACAATTGATCGACAAATCAAGACCCTGCTGCACTGCAGGACCCGCTCTTGCCCGTTCTTCCGCAGCTGTTTCTCATTTCTGTTGATTACATTGCACCATTTGCACCATGTTACACCTTACACCGTGTCGCACTCGGAGCTCGGAGCGATTATCGCGCAGTGTCGGAGTCAGTCGGAGTGTGGCGGACACGATTCGATTTATAAAAATGGCCTCGACTCGAATATTACGTATTTGTGGACTTTTGAGAAATTCGCCAAGAAATATTCCATCTATGAGCAATGGTACAAAATATTATCGTTTTATCGTTTACAATATATCGTATAATTTACAGACAAATATATCTAATCCAAATTAATTTGCCAGCTCAATTTATTTGCTACCGTTCGCTAACACGAGGTTATAATATCTTTTCAGATGCACGTAATTTATTTACTGTCGATTGTTCACATTTGTTAAAGACGCACATCCCTTTAGTATGCGATACGAGGAATAAGACATTTTTCATCAACAGTAAGTAAGGTTTTTTGGTGGGCGTAATATGTGTATGCTCATAGAGAACTGAGAGTCGTGGTATTTTGTTTGTATCTCATCTCATTTCGTGTCCCTCTTTCGCAGAATCTGCGGACGAATTGTGGAAAGGCGTGACGAGCGTCAGTAATGCAGGGAGGAAAAGAGGCAGAGCTAAAGGCTTACCGAGAAAGAGAGATTTAAACAAGGGTCAGATTATTGGCGTAGGAAAAATTCCGATACAATTTCCCGGTCTCAATACACCTGTATTCAGAGGAAGAGAACTCGTTCAACAGCAAAAGCTGCCTGTGGATCCTGAGAGGGAGGAGAGGCTCGCCAAGCTACGACAAAGCTATAAAACTGGGCCGAGGCGGATGAAATTATCGCCGTTGGAACGTGGTTGGACGAGTGCCCAAATGGGTGGCAGAAAGATTGGACCACCTGATCCTATTGGAGAAGGTTAGCGTTACTCATCGTTATTACGAAATTATTTCAATGTAATACTCTTTGTCAACTTTCTTTCTGATATTTTATAATATCCTAGTAACGTCGAGATTACAAACCACGTGCGACGTCTATCTTTCAGATACCTTTGACGGCTTTGAAACTTGGGTATTGGAAAGCAAAATCGTAAATTGTATGACTGGTAATTTAGGACGTAAGAGTAAGATCAGTATGTTTGTCGTAACGGGTAATGGAAATGGTCTGGCTGGATTTGCGCTAGGAAAAGCACCCGCACAAAAAACAGCCATGAAGACAGCTAAGAATAGGGCGGGTCAAAGATTGATGTATATTCCTAGATACAAGGAGCATACTGGTAATATATATGATCATGCTACGTGTAAAACTTACACGACTTACGTCTCGCTCGTTCCCTCCTTTTAATAATCTTGCTCTGTTTCAGTGCTACATGACTTTTTCACACAGTTTGGAGATACAAAATTGTTTGTAAAGAAAATGCACCAAGGATACGGGCTTGTCTGCCATCGTGCGATAAGAGCGTGTTGCGAGGCAATTGGCATAAAGGATATGCATGCCAAGGTGGAAGGTACCAAGAGTTTGCAGCATATCATAAAGGCTTTCTTTATTGGCTTGTTACAACAGGTATGTATCTCACTTGAGAGTACGCCCAACACTCTCTCCTTTAATTTTAACGTATGTTAAATTGATAGATTTGAAGCAAGCAGATTGGTTTTTCATTTAAAGCATTATTATTTAAGTTACAAATAATTTACGATGGATTTCTAGTTTACTTAATCAGATACTTTTGATACGTAAAAATGTGTAGATAATAGACCTTGGTCTTTTACTTTAATGCCAAATCCATAATTTGATACAATTTGATCAAACATTTGTCATTGCGTTATGCCACAAGGTAATCCGAAAATAACATGAGCTACGTTTGCAGAAATCGTATCAACAATTAGCGGACGAAAAACGATTGCACTTGGTTGAGTTCAAGTCGGAAAACGGAAATTATCCGGTAGTGATTGCCTCGCCGTCGCAAGTTAGAAAGCCAGAAGAAGTGACGTCCCACGAGATCCTCGATTTTACTCAATATGTTTTGGGCGGCAAAGTAATATTGCAGAAAAAGAAATCTGCACCATTCTATACGAGACTTCCATCTTGGAAAACAAGATTGTTAAAACTGGAACGAACGAGGCACTTTGATGAAACGAGGCTAAAGTTAACGGCAGAATACGGGGCGTTGAATAGTTTTCTCACTGAAAAGTATCCAGAAGCGAAGCTGCGTCCCAAGCGGAAGCCAAGTGAAAACGAAACGGAGGAATAGAGAGCATAGCCGAGTATTATGCTCTATGTATAAATGTTTCTCAATAAAGTTATGATTAGAAAATTACATTTCTACATAATTCAGACTAATTGTTTCGATGGTGTAGCCGGCTCTTCTTCTCTTCTTCTCTTCTTCTTTGATTTGATGACAGATGACCCTCCGATACGGCCAGTCGGGCCAGTACAGAGGTAGCCGGTCAAGCCGGTGGCGTTTCACGTGTGTCGCGTGTATACATACATACATATTCTCGTGCAAGCTTGGCTGCATTCTAGCAAAACTGATTATCCTATTGGACAAATCGAATGCGTTCCGAAATTCATCGAGTTTCGGTGAATTTCAGAAATTCTCTTTTCTCATCGAGAGTGTGCCAACTGCCAATCTATTTTGTGATAATTTATGACGCCCATAATGGCGCGTATCGGCGTATCAGTTTGTAAATATTTCCCCATTACGCGATTGGAATGGATTTAGATACAGCTTACATTGGTAATTAGATTTTACATCTATCCATCTGAGACAATTTCAATAATTCTACGCATACATATATACATTTTTGTTTATATCTAGAAAATATCGCTCGTACGCCTATATATTACATATGTGTGTGAATATTTTCTTTTGTGAAATATGGTTTAATCAAAGTATATATATATGTATATATATGTATATTTTGTGTAGAAGATGTAAAAGAAAAGTATAAATACCGAATAATATTTCGTATGTCACCGACGCGACGTACAGCAGAGCGGGGAACCGCGTGTTCTAAAATTATAAAAAATAAAAAATTACTTGGAAGTTTACAAGTACAATTTTCAATTGCATTTTCATTAAACTTGTTGGTAGAACCATTGATTCACGATTGGGTGGAGCATCTCCAGCAAATTGTGAAAAAACAGGAGCAGGAGCAGATGGCCAACGCAACCGATTTTGCTATGCCGTTTGTAGGTAGGCGACGAAAGAGCGTATGTGCGCGCGTGCGACAAAGCAAGAGATATTGACTAACGTTCTGCTACATCACAATAATAATTTTAAATTATACAATCAGGAATTCCAGTATCTACTGTGAAAGCTGCCTTCAAGATAGCGGAATACTTGGAGCTAGAGCCGACTGTCAAGTATATGGCCATTCAACTGTACGACAGGTTTATGTGTAAACACTTTTGGGAAATTTACAAGACTGAGATTGTGAATACGTCGTCCGAGGGATCGTGGTTGAAAGTTTGCAACAAGAGCTCTAATCAAACCAAGTTAAATTTAATGTCGTGCTTTCAGTTGGCATGCAAAATGGATTCTCATTCCAGTGTTTTAGGAATATCGCAAGTATATTGAAAGATATAATGTGTTTTGTGCGAGGAATATTTAAAAAAAGACTTGGAGACTTGGATCACGATAAATGTTAACAGATAACGTTCTGCCGCTTGTCTTTTGCTAGATTCTCAATATTCTACATCTGATTGACAAAGAGTCTGAATATACGCCGAGTATGATTTCCTCTTCGGAACGTAGAGTTATCAAAACGGTAGACTTTAAAATGCCCCTTTACACTCCACTGCAATGCATCGAGATTCTTCTGGCGGCGACAGGTCTCGGGGAAACGCCAGATATGGTTAACGTTTCGATAGATTTGTTGGATTTGGCTTACCTAAAGGTTTGGACACACGACATTTTTATATTTAAGTAATTTATTCCTTTGCGCACTTTACAATTTTTAAATTGTAATACGCGGCGTGCGTGTATTATCTCACTCAAACTCATTTGTATTCATTTAATTTCAGCACGACAGATTATATTCGCACCTTCATTTATATTACACGCACAAAGATGTTTTAAACGAGGAACGTGTAGCCATAAAACTAATATCGTTGAAATCGAATATACTTTTCTTAAGCGCAGCAGTAGTATATTGCGCAACGTTCTTTTTGTGCTTGGATACAAATGCCTCGGAAGAGCAAGTTGTCGTTACAAAATTGGCAGAATTATCCAATACAACGGATACTGATATTTTCAACATGGCCAATATGTTGCTCTTAATAGCAACGCAACGCTAACGTAATATAATGTGTATCGTAGCAAAATAATTTTCTACCACATGTTATTCATAGAGAGTATTTTGAATTCTTCGCATTTGTTGGCTCTGATTAATTTGGGATATATGTTTGAGGCACAGGATATAATTTATTAGTAAAATACCGAGCTAATAGATTATAATAACGTTATAATAAAATCTATAATTTATAAAAATACTCTTTTAAGCTTTAAATATTTGAGGTGCACATTAAGGGGTTACATATATATTTGATGAAGTCGTAAAACTAGAACGGCGTTTGCGGTACCAGAGATACCCTCCTATCATGTTAAACAAAAAACAAAAATTTTCCGTTAAACTAGGTGAAGAAATTTAGTTATCATAGCCAATTTCGAAAAATGGCAGCGATTCGTAGCACAAAATGCGAGTTTTGACTACAAAAATCGATTTTCTTTTATTTATAAAAAAGAACTAAACCCATAGATAAAAAATCCTATGACAAGCACATTATATTATATTGAGAGCGTCTCCCCTCCCCCTTTGTACGAGGGTGCAGGAGGTGGTGGGGTTGTACACCATACTGTGTAAATATTGGATTGGATTAAAAAAAAATAAATTTATTATACCTTGTATAATACGTCGCATACAATTATATACATTTTTGTTTATTTATTTAGAATGCGTCTGTGTGTGTGTGTGTGTGTATAAAATAGATGTGTGAATAATACAGTGTATTACTCAAAAATATTTCATCGCATATTATAGATAGCAAATGAAATTTACATGCAATATGAAATTCACGATTCGAATGTTATTAATTTCTCGATAATCGCCAATAATCGCTATTCGAAAAGATATATCTCCGTTACAGCTGTATTCTATTTACAATCGCGTCAGACTAGAAAAGAAAAGAAAAGAAAAGTACATCATCTGGAAGGGCAACAAAATTCACAAAATTCGTCACTCATCTTTTGCTTCTCTCGTCTCGGGAGATATCTGGCATTTCTATCGATTCCAATCAATCCGTCCGGTTGAATAGTAGAGTTTTAAGAGTTTTCCATCGGCGTACCCCTCCAACTCCAACTATAAAGGTTCTTATCTTGAGTTTTTTGACAAATCTTCCAACACCTTGCTTTTCTTTGCTTGTCTTTTCGTTCAGATCACTGTGTATTAATCTTTCTAATAAACTGTAGACTGCCCTCATCGGTTTCATATTGATGTCGACTTGCGGTCTGCCGGGTCTGCGGTATCAATGGTATCATTGACCTGATATATAGAATAGGATAGGTTAGGTTAGATTAAGTGAGGTTAAGTTAGACTAGGATATAAACTTTTTTTCTTCTCTCAGTCGCTCTCGTTTCACCTCACCTTTCACCGTGCGCGCGCGTTACGCGCGTGCTCGACGCTCGACATCCATTCATCGCCAGTAACACCACTACTGGCACTACTACGCGTCTCTCGCTCTCGCTACTATTTCAATTGATATTTCAGTATCCGTTCTGAAAAGTCGACGGCCCGGACGCTACTCCTCCGCGACCCGCGACCGCGACATCACTCGTCACGGCCACGGCCGCTCTTTATCTAGTTCGGTACTTGGGTTATTACGGAGAAACGTGTACTGCATTCTGCACAAGAGAAATCAAATATTTTTGACATTCTCTAGCGACGACGTCTCCTTCTTCTCCTTCTTCTTGACATCTTTGTTTGTATTGTTTGTAAGGGGACTTTTCTGTGCCGTATACCGTTAAACCGTGCTAAGACTGTGCGAAATCGTACACGAAATCGAAAAAAGATCGATGAACTGTCATTCCTATTATTCTCAAGAAACCCAAGCGATATCGCGCGCGCGCGCGCGCGCGTGTGTGTGCGTGTGTATAAGCCACGCGACTGACGCGACTATTCACGCCATTCACTCATACGCATACGACGGACGGCGACGGGCGACGACCAGTCGTTTCGAGCTTCGAGCTTCGACGCCTCCGACTCCGAAGTACGAGGTTCGAGGTCCGAGTTACGAGACTTCCGAGTCGTGGATGGTCGTGGTGGAGTAGTGGAGTAGTTTCAACATGGAGAAGAAACAACGTTGCGACTGCTCTCGCGCAAAGTGGTTGTAAACACAGCTCGAATCTCGAGTCTCGAGTCATCGGAGTGGAGTCGTCGATTGTATTCTGCAATCCGCTGGATCTGTTTGTTCCACCACGTGAATGGTTTCGACGTGAGAACGTGCAATGGCAAAATCTGTGCTAAGTTCCGACACGCTGCCGAAGGCGGGTCGTGTAAACGAAGGTGAGAGAACTTGAAGGTTTTTCACTGCCCGCTCCCATGCACGTGGTATGCCCGCTTCTCTCGTGATTCTCTCATGAGATCCGTGAGATGTACGAAATTCTCTGTAAGCTTGTTGACTCTCTATCTAAATTCTAAATAACCCTTACGCGCGCGCGCTCAGTCTTTCCTTAACTTCATTCTTCTTTTCACGTTTCCATACAAGTATTTCAGTTCAAAGCATTAAAGTTCAAACGTGGGAACCCGACAACCTAAGCGAAAGCGTAAATAACGGAATGACGAGACCCGCGCGAGTTCGCATACGCGGATCTCGTTACTCGTTTCACGATTAGTCATCACATTGGCATTCGTAACGCAAAACGTAATGTGAATTTGTGTGATTTTGCAGTGTGCCGCGAATGGCTGGTGCACGAGGACGGGGCACTGGCCTATCGACTTCAGGATGAAGAAAGTACGTAACAATTTTCGTAAATTTTCCACCTTTCCACCTTGGTGCGGATGTATGTGTGTCGAAGGGAGATTCGTGCAGGGCAGGGTCGTCCTAAGACTGTGTGTGCGTGCGTGTGTGTGCCTGACCATCGGTCGCTCTGGCGGCTCTGGACCCTGGAGGACTGATCGAGTTTTCTTTATTGATCGAACGTATGGAATTCATCTGAAAAACGTGACATTATGCGTGTCACGGAAAAAAAGAAAAGAAATTAAACCTTATTAAAACTCTGTGGTGCAACTTGAGGTGACTCTGACGAGTTTTGTGCCACGAGGAGAGTATATATCGAAGGGAGAAAAGGATATAAACATAAACGTATATACGTGATAAAAAATAGGATAACGTTTCGTGTCCAAGATGTAGAGATTGTAGAGGCTCGAAAGAGGATTTGAATGTTTTGCGCGTACAAGATATCTGTATCTATCGGTATCGGTATGCTATTTACCTGTAAGAGACTTATTTTAACGTATAATTTTTTTATTTTTCTTATGATTCGTAGTCAAGGAACATTACACCGGCAACAAAACGCGTAATGCACAGGTGAGAGAAGATTTGCCGCGAGCCAGAGTCGAACAGGAATTGGAAGCACTGAGATATCAAACTTACGTTCAACAACAGTTAGTACGATTTGTATCGTTTAAAGATAGAGATTATTTCGTACGAGATGTCATTGTGCCTTTTAAAAGATCGTTTCCTTTTATTTTTCTTTTCTTTTCTTATATTTACTTAGTTATTTATTTATTTTTTCTTTTGCAAAGGGAAGAAAGAGACGCGCTTGTTGCGAGGCAGATTGCCCTATCTCTGGAGCGAGAGGAGAGACAGAGAGAGCGCGACGTGCAAGAAAGGATGAGATTACAACTGAGATTAGGAGATGAAGCTATGCAGCGAGAGTTTGAGAGACGTATGCAAGAAGAAAAGGATGAGGTAACCATGATATTTTGCGGTTAATGAAACCCTTGAAAGCAAAAAATACGCACGTACGTACGTACGTACGTATATCTTTGTTCATTTGAGAAAAAAAGAGACACGTTGCTAGCGTGAAAATGTAAATGTTAAAAGTCGGATTTTTTTTAACGACAGGAACTGGCGAAGAAGTTGCAACAAGAAGAAGAAGAAGATCACGACGATCCAGAAGACGAGCGATTAATGTTGGATCAAAAATTGGCGATGGAGGCGCAGGATGCTGAATTGGCGCGAATGCTTCAGGAGAAGGAGCGTACGAAAGCTCGTAAAGCGCGAGAGAGGGCAAGGCAGAAGAAGCTAGAGCGGGAGCGTCTGCAACTGCAACAACAACAACAGCAACAGGCAGATGAACAGAATCTCACGGAACGACCTCAAAGACCAGACAGGCTGGACTTGAAGACTGTGTCGATCAAGAATCGAGGCCGTTATTCTGCCAATTATTCTCAGTATTCGGATCCCGAGGAAATCCAGACGCTAGACACCGTTGACACGATGCGAGAAATGACAAATGTCGCAGCCATTATTGATCCTACTTACCATGTTCATCGAGGTACCTCGAGCAGCTCGAGCAGCACGATAAGCCCCACTTACGTTTTGCCGACGCCACCACAGGAGCTAATGACGGATGAGGTACCGTGTTACATGCCGATTCAAGGCCAACGACGAAATCAGGCTCAATCACCGTCTAACGCGCATGAGGAAAAGCATAAACGGCGAGTTAAAGACGGATGTAAGCATCAGTAAAAGTTTTGAGGGGGAGGGAGAGAGAGAGGTATTTTTTATTTAAAAATTCGACTTTTTCTCATTACCATCAAACGATGGCATAAATTAGTAAATATTTATTTCTTAAGTCTGTCTATAGCCGGTATTCATAGTCAGATCTTATATATAAGATCTGACTATGAATAACGGCCTATAAAGAGATGCAATTTTGTTACGTATTGAGCAATATTGATAATACATTTATTTAATATATTTGCATGTACTTTCGCAAAACGTGTGTGTGAATTTCAAGATTTTACGATTATTCATATTAATAGAATATATTGCCATATTACGTGATGATGTAAACCAATGTACTGCCATACATTGCACAAAGTATAATGTGCCTTTTAAGGGCATTTAAAGGAATTTAAGAGCCTTAACTTCAAAAATTAATGAATTACTCATATACATATATACATTATATACATATATATATACACACGAGATTACAATTGCTGATATCCGAAGGGATAGATTGTACCGTCCTCGATTTTCTTGTTACATTTCTTGGTAGCACTGGGGGGGGGGGAATAAATATTATTTTTAATGTTAACACGCTTCTCAGTGTTCAAATTTTCGACATTTTTAGCATAGAATAAAAGCAAAAAGATATCTTAGACAATAAGAGAACGATTTGTAACATATATTTTTCAACTTGATGCATTTATATGTAACGAGTAAGCAATGACGGTGTACAAATACTTATACACTGCAAGAGTTCATCATAAAATTTCATAATTTGCCCATAGATGGGTCAGATGGTACAGTGTGTAATTGAAACGCATGAGCAGATTATGAAAGATTGAAAAATTGTAAAAACTTTTTTCCAACGCATTCTTTATTGTTTAGTTAAGTGATTACGTTTAAAAGAATCTCTCGTGTTTTCGATACGTTCAAACTTGCTCTTCTAATGCCCGTATCACACTAGCGATTGGCGATTGCGTTTACGTTTGCGTCTACGTCTTTTGACCAATCAGAACGGAAATCGCGAATCGCACGCGCCAGCAGCTAGTTTCTGAGTGGTCAAGAGACGTAAACGCAAACGTAGACGCAATCGCCAATCGCTAGTGTAATACGGGCATAAAATATAATCATATGTATCCGCTACACATATTTATCACTGCTACAAGGGTTCTTTATAGCATGCGTGCTTAATTTGATAATAAATCGCGCCTACTTAAAATTCTTTTGTAGTTAGTAAGGTAGAACGTAAAAAATGACAACACTGCCAAAGATAACACTTTAATGTTGCCCTTTAGAAAAACGTTAATAAAGTTGATAAAGAAAATGTGAACACATATGTACGCATTACGTATGTGTAAAGATCTAGGTCGAACGAGTCTTATGCCCGTGTCACACTAGCGATTGGCAATTGCGTCTACGTTTACGTTTACTTTTCTTCAATCAGAAAGTAGCTGCTGGCGCGTGCGATTCGCGATTTCCGTTCTGATTGGTCAAAATACGTAAACGCAAACGTAAACGCAATCGTCAATCGCTAGTGATACGGGCATTTTACGTACTGCAATGTTTTCTAAACTATGAAACATATGAGCAAGTTTCTAAAATGTTTAGGTATATTGTCAATTGTAATATATCGAAGAGAAGTATTAGAATGCAGAATTGTGTTACGAAGGGTACGGTCGTTACATTTTCCTTCCAGAAAGAAAAGAAAAGGAAAAACATCTCTTTAATTACTTGCAATTTTAAAATAACACATCTATGAAGCGCTTAGAATTTATTTATTATTAATTCTCCGTCATTATATAAAGGATGTACATGGATTTATTGTATGTACAATGTATTATTTACTAACTTGTATAAGGACTGTGTTCAAAAGAATAAGAATCTCTATTGATAGTTTTTCCAAGCGATATTCCATTAGAATATATGAATTCCTTTTGTAACAATTATGCGTTATTTGTGGTGAGTGGAGTTTTCTCTCGTTTAATACTATCATATATTACCTTTTACATTTATTGTATCAATACAACTATACATGAGTATGTTAATAAATTATTTACAAAGATATGATACATTGCCTTCTTGTCGAAAATATTGTAGAGGGATGTGCTATATTATATGTAAAGTGTTTGTAGCAAAGTTTCTTGTGCTACAAAATGAAAATCCAGAAGAAATCTTAACGTAAAAAAAGTGACTACTGACAGTAGATATCTTAAAAAAATGTACGTGTAAACGGAATGAATACTATTGTAATGGTCAGAGAGTGCGCGCGCACGCGGGTGTATATGTGCCAAAAGTATTTGATATAGCACATTTTTCAATGATAGTTTATCATTAGAATACATTTTTTACGTGACATTCGTAGCCATATCTCTGTACACTTGTCAACTTGTGCATCGATGTAGAAATAACACGATACATCTGAGATTGGGTGAAACCCAATAATCTTTTCTATGCAACAAAAACATATATAATGTAATTTGATTCAATTATGCAGGTTTACAAATCTTTGATAAAAACAATCTTTAAAACTTTACAGATTATTCAAGAGAATCTCCTACGTGTTATCGAAAAAAAAGAAAAAAAAAAGAAAAGAAAGTACCTCTTCTAGATAATCTCAACATCATATTAGCTTATATTCCAGATATCTCTGTCGATTATTTCCCACCACGTGACAAAGTCTTAAAATATATTCTAATTAGAAAAAGAAAAAAACTCAATACTTTGTACTATATTTTTACCAGAATAGAATATAGACGCTGTAACTGGTCAATAACTTTTACGTATGTGACGTTTCCTAATATTTCTTTGAATTCGCGCCTAGTATAAGTGTCAAAAACTAATGCTTTGCAAAGGGTGATGAGCCGTACCGTTTTAATTGATAGAAGCACGCGTAATAGAAAAATGTTGCGGCTACAAAAAGAAATATGTGAAATCAATTTACAGGCGTATTGAAAGGTTGACAAATCCAAAATGTGGGCGATAGATACGCCAGAACTCCCGGGAAGTTTCCAGTTTTAATCTGTTCTGCTTTTGGATCTTTTAGATACAACGAATCTTTTCCGAAATCGTGATCCAAAGGTATTTATGACTAAACGTCCGTAACGGCCGGATTCGACGATGCCATGAGGTTTCTGGATAGTGAGCCGTTGTTTTCCTTGATGAGAACTCGGTATGAAGGAGCTTATTTTTCTGTGGAAAAAACATAGAGTATAAGCCAACTTGTATATCTTTCTCTCTCTCTCTTTCTCTCTCTCCCTCTCTCTCTCTCTTTCTCTCTCTAGTAGAGATGAAATAAAAATGATTAAAGCTTATGGAGAGAACACAGCGATGAGAGAAGAGCGATTGTGTCAAATCAATTAATGAATTACAACCTACGATGTTGGTTTGAAGAAATGTTTTTAGATCTGGTTTGGGGCGGTGAGAACACATAATTCGGGACTTCCCCAATGTCTGTAAATTGAAGACCACGATTTCATCAAACCGTGTTCGATATTTGAATACCTGCTATTCGACAAGCGAATGGAGTTACGTCCCATCGTATTATACTAATCGATCGACAAGTCCTATTCAGTTGTATGTACATTGTGTGCAAAGAGTTGACTAAAAACAGAAATCTATTACGGAAAGGAGAGAGAATTCAAAAGATAATTTACAATGTAATTTCTGAAAGCAACTCTCAAGCGATAAGAGATTCGATGTCGATAAAAAATTCCGTTTGTTACGATATTTGTAGAGCGTTTCCTGCGGCGCGGCGTAAGACCATTCACTTGGCGAGAGCGGGTCTATTCTCTCAAATCCGTTTCTCACCTTTCTCATCCAATGGCACGTCGTCCGTCTTCTCCGGTAGCGAAAAGGAAAATAGATTACTGGATTCTTGATTCACGCTGGTCTTGCGCGGTCTACCTCGTCCTCGTCTCGGCTTCACCGTTCCTTCCTTCTTCGTCTCCTTTGTCTCCTTCGTCGTGACTGACGCCGCCCTTTTCTTGGGCGTAGGAGCACTCTGGGCGGCTTCGCTATCCGCGACACCATCCTTCTCGTCTCTTTCGAGATTTGCCATATCCTCACTCATTTCCGCAAACTCTTCCGCTATCGGCGACACCACCGCGCGACTTGTCGCATCAACATTTCTGACCCTCCTCTTCATCTCCGTGCGTGTCACATCGGCGCTGGACGCTCTTCTTTCTCTGGCGTTACTTTGCACAGCCTTCTTCCTGGTGGATCTCGTCTCCCTCAACGGCGGACTCAAGATCTCCTCCAATTCCTCCGGTACGGACAGTACCGACGCGCTTCGAGCGCGCGTGGTTGTCGTTAATCTACCGACAATCTTCTCGACATTCCTAGCGGCGGACGTCCCGGTCTCGTCGGGTCCCGGTCGTCTCTCCGACTCCTCCCTCTCCCCCAGAGGCTCGGCGACCTCCAGGATGGTTTCTTTCATGACACTACCGGACCTACGTCGCCGCGAGCCTACGGGCTGCGCCGTCATCTCCTTAGGTACCGAACTGCCGCGTTTACGGTTAGCGATAACTTTAACAGCGCTCGGCTCCTTCGAACGCTGATCCTCATCCCAATCTCTCGTGGACGACCTCAATGACCTGTTGGTCGTTGCGGCATCGGTATCGGACGACACCGAAAACTTTCTCACACGCCGCAAAGACCTCTTGTTCGCGTTCTCGCCTTCTTCGTCGTCGCTCGTGAGCGTCCTCTCAGTCAAATCAGCCGCTCCTACTGGGGCGTCCGCCGGTAATTCTTTCTTCGTGAAAGAAGCGAATCTCGTGCTTCTCCTCACAGGTAGCTGCTCGTCCTTGACGCTCTCGGAGTCGCTGTTTTTCGTCTCGGCTGGCCGCGGCATTTCCATCGTCACGGACGTACATCTGCGACCTCTTCTCGCTGACGCGGACGGTCGCGCGTCCGGCGCGTCAACGTTTTCTGAACCTCGCGGCTCAACACTCTCGTCCATCGTCACCGAGCTCATTAGCACGTCCTTCGCGAGAGAGCTCGCTCTTCGGCCACGCAATTTTCCCAATGGAGAGCTTACCCTCGTCTCTTTCGCCGCCGAACTCGCTCTCCTCGAACGCGACAATTTTTCCAAGTCCACTTCCTGCAACGAACGATCCGTTGGCAATCTTAGCGTGGCCAGAGTCGTCTCATGAATCGGTTCTCGCGATCGCGCAAGTTTCCCAGCATCCGCGCTTTGTAATCGAAGCGAAGATATCTCCAAGGTATTTCGCGATGGAGAGTCCTTAGTCATTGAACTCGCTCTTCGTAGACGTGAGCGGGTGACTTTCTCCGACTGTACTTGCCGCGCCGATGAGGTATCCAACGTATCTTTTGCTGTCGAACCTGCTCTACGGGATCTAGTCATACGCACGGATTCGGAAATGTCTGCCGTCTCTTGAATTTCATTCCTCTCACTTTTCTTTGAGAAACTTTGAGTTTCTCGACCCGACAGCTTTCTCTCCTCGACCGTCCCCTCGGCCGATACCTCGATCCTACCGCTGTCTACTTTACATAGTTTTACATAGCTCGAAAAAATTTTGTTGGACTCGTCATGGACCGCGACGTCGGGCCCCGGTAAAGTCTCGGCGAGGTCTCTCTTCGGAACGCTTTCTCTCCTATCTGCCTTCCGGTTCTTCTCATCGGATTCACAGTTCTTCTCCACTTGGACTTTATTCCGCATCACATGGGGTTTTTGTGAATTGGAATATCTACCGTTTTCCGCTTTTGGTTCTTGAGTTTCTCCAGAACTACTAGAATCGGACTCGTCGTCTGTAATATTCGACATGTCGTACAATGTACGCTCCGAATGAACAATCGGCATCGAATGCGTCTCCCCTTTGCTGCTATTATCCGCTTCATCATCGAGTACTACCGGGGTCACAGCTCTGCTATTCGCAGAATCGTCGTCGGTCAAATCAACATCACCCATCACCCGCACCGATTCTTGCAACTCCTGCAAGCCGTTAGGTTTCGTCACGCTGCACGTTGCTTCGGCCTCGTATTCTGGATTCCAAGTCTCGTGAAACGAACAAGAAGCAGAAACTTGGCTGTCCAAATGCATCTGCGCGTCTTCCAGAATCGTGGCTAGACTCTCGAACGTCTCCTCGTGCTCGTCATTGTCTCGCTCCTCATCGTTTGGAAATCCAAGTAGCTCCTCCTCGTCAGACTCATCCGAAAAGATCGGACTCGATTCCGCGACCTTCTCAAATTCGTCGAGTGCGGGCATCTCGTAATTTTTTTCTCGTAAACTCGGACTATCTTCCCTCGCGATTCTTCCATTATTGAATCGGCTCTGTCGCATCTTGCTCTCTACGACCTTGTCTAAAGCATCTCTTTGTTCCACTCCTGGAGCGAGATCGCTCCCACCGCAACCAGATCGTTCGACGTACTCGGGTCTGTTGGATTCGCTTAGAACGTTAAAATCTTCCTCTACCTCGTACGCGTTATTCACGTCGTCCACTTCCATCGCTCGCTTGTCACTAATGGATGTTTGAGAAATTATAATCTTCGTTAGTGGAGTAGACGAAATGGCAAATTTATCTCTGCCATCTCTTTCCGTAGGCGATCTCCATTGCGACGGACTGATGCGTCTCGATCTCCTTGGGCAGCTAATGTCGACGCTGCTATCGGAGGACAGTACAGTGGTCGAGTAGACGGAGGCCGACAATAACGAGCTACCTCTCCTCGGTGTACCTGAGACAAACGGCTGCTTCGTCATCTCTTCGGTCGACGAGATCGCTGCGGACAAGTTTGCGAACGAGCCACTCGCTTTCTTGGCGCAAAATTCCTGTGGCACTTGTACGGACGAGTTTAAGGCACTTGTTCTGAGGCTGGGTCGCGGACGGGCGTAGCACGAAATCTTACCGGAGGTACTGCTACCGTCACTCAAAACTGCGCTTTCGCAATACGCTGACTTATTCGCGTTTGGACTGAAGAGCGCATCGTTACTCGCTTCTTTCCAACTTGCTTCGAGGGAAACATCAGTCTCACTTTCGTCCTGTTCCTCTTCCTCCCCTTGTCCTCTTGCCTCCTTCTCCTTCTCTTCCTCTTCCTCATACACTAAAGCTTTCTTGGACTGATTGATGTTAAATCGTATCTGTCTATTGACTTTCCTCTCCCTCTCGGACAATCTATCGGTGGCCTCCTTTGCTTGGAACGTCGCGGTAGGAGACGTCGAGCTTCTTACGAGTTGTCTAATCTTCAAAATCGATTGCGGTGTCTCTGGAACGCGATCCTTGCTCGTGGAAATATTAGGCTTGCGCTTTACCAGAGGCGTCTCGAAAGTCTCCTGAAATCCTAAAACTCCCGATTCTCTCGAAACTCGTTTACTCGGTGAGACTTTCCCGTCCGATAGTTTCCGGCGTTTTATGCCTTCCGACATGTCGTCCTCTTCGTCCTCCTTGTAAATCTGATCAACCGTGCGTTTGCCGCGACTTTTACGCAACAGCGTCGGGAACAACACACAGTTCATGTTTACGCCGTAATTGTTGAGTCTTAAGGACGTGCAGGGCGCACTGACAAACGGGATCTGACACTTCTCTCCTCGTACATAGGTCTCTCTGGCCTTCGTAATGGCCGTTTCATATATACTCCGCGACCTGTCGTGGCTCTTGCGATGTGACATCGGTCTGGAATAGCGCGCCTTCAGATCCGCGTCCGAATTTGTCATGGCCGCACGCATGGAGAATTGTTTCGCGACATCGGGCAAGGTCATTTCGTACGCGCCGAGAATACTGCTCGTAGTCGACTGCACGTCTTTGACCAGGTTCGACTGGTACTGCCGAATCGGATAACTTCCGTCAATTACTTCTGTGTAACGGCATCGTTGTAAATAGTACAACAAACGCAAATCTTCCATCTTGTTCTCTTCGAGAAACTTGACCAACACCTCCTCTTCCTCCGAGTCCAGCACTAAATGCAGAATTTCATCGAGCTTATTGTATCTCCTGCACGCTCGGAAGAAGCTAGTTAGCAGTTGTTCGTAGTGGCAGGGTGGCCGACAGTGGAAAGCGGACTGTAGCAGACCGTGCTCCACCGAGAGACTCATGGCCATACCTTGCTCTTCGATGGAGGACAGGGGAGGTTTCCTCACGCGAAGATATACTAGCGCCAGTTTGTGTTGATTATTACGCACCAAGGTGCGCAATATTAGCCGGTGGTGCCAATCCTTGATATCGGAGTCGCAGACTAACTGGCCAGTCATTGTGTCGAGGAATTCCTGATAATTTTCGTGATCGAGCAACCAGAATGCCTGAGTGAGCTTGATGAGGCTGGGGCTCATCATGAACGCGGACGGATATTTGATCAGTTGTTTCACCGCGGGATACAGCCGCTGCAGCAGCATAGCCAGGTCCATCAGGAGATAAATTGTGATCTGATGTCTGCAACTGATCTCCTTTGCTTCCGTCTGATGACAATCGGTTAAATAAGATCGTAGTAAAGATTGCAACGATGGCGGTGGATAGCAGCCACGCGTGACGATGCCACCTTCTCTTTCCCACTGTGCTTTCAATATGGAACACTCGCGCGTTATCAGCTCGTCAATAAACAAGTCTTGCTCGTTTTTGCTATCGCTGTCACTGTTGTTCAAAAATTGTGCTCGTTTCTCTTTATAAAGCATCGAAAGCTTCTCGTAGGGGTAAGGCACTCTTAGCGCTAGGGAGATAGACAGCGCAACCTTCTCCTCTTCTTCTTCTTGTTTTTCTTCTTCCTCGGCCTGCGCCTCCGCCTCTGCCTCTGCCTCTGTTGCCACCGCCGCTTTCTCCTCATTCTTCTCCTCCTCCAAATCATGCGTCTCGGGCAACAGTCCCACGTCGTAGAACCAAAGGAGTACTTGGAAATACGTAGATACGCGTCTCAACGTCCTTTGTTGCTTCATCAAGTCTACCGCCGCGGACGGCAATTTGCCCACTACATTGGACAAACATTCCAATTGCTGCGAGCAAAACCGCAAGGTTTTCACGTCAGTTTCGCCGATGCTAATGCCTGACTGATCAAATAGAGGAATGCAGAGCCGATCCGCGAGAATTTTTATCGTAGAAGCTCGCTGGACGGCCCACTTGAGGAAAGTGGGATATAAGTAAGAAGCACTACCGTCCGACCACTCCATGGCGCATTTTATCAGAAAAGTGGACCACCGCTGTTCCAAACAGAGCGACAGCAACATCTCTCGTTGCGCATTCTGATCGCTAGCAAACGAGAATTCCGAATTGAACGGCACCAGGCCGACCGAAAGACATCTGTGAAACGTTTCAAACGGTTGTATCAAGACGACTGGACCCGCCGTAGATATCTCACGTAGCAAGTCGGTCTGAATGCCACGTGTCATCCAGAACGTCAGTTTCGTCGAGTTCAACTCCACCCATTCGAGTGATAAGGAGTTGGGGTAGAAGAGTTCCTCGGGCGAGCTCGGGCCATTGCTGGAGAACTCTTGTAAACTTTGCGGGATATATGTGAAACCTATAACATGACCGTCTCCCTCACCTTTCGCGTCCGTTCGTGTACGATACGTTGCCAATATGCTGTTTGGATTCTGACACTCGCTGATGGTGTGCGGCATTTGCTCTTTGTACCATTGATTCAGATCGAACAGATATACTATGTCGTTAGTGGCGATGAGCAGTAGATTATCCTCGCCTCTTCTAGTGACCGATTCAGTCTGCTCCGGATTGGACTCTCTCTCAACGCTACACAAACCGACGACCTTGTCTCCTTCGTTCAGCTCCGATTCAAACTTCAAGCTGGGATCATCTTCTAGACTGAAGTACAAGTTTATCTCTCTGTCACAGTATTTCCTTTCAAATTGCATGGCGTACATTCGCAATATCGGCGGTGCTTTTGACATGTCGTCCTGAAACACTACCCATAAGTAATAAAAAGGTCTAGGGTCGTCCGTGGGTTCCAACAAAGCCAAATGCGTGATCGTCATGTTCTCATCGATGGGTGTACTGATCCATCCGATGGAACCATCGTTCTGCCAAATTATTACTCTGCCCAAACAGCCGGAGATTAAACAGCCAATCTTTGTGGAACTAATGATCGCGGTGGTCAAACTCTCGCCAAGCAAAGGAGACGATTCGAAATCTTCTCTGTTGAAGCCAATATGCTTTTCTATACCTAAAAATATATTGAATTTGCAAATATTAATTAAAGATTTGTGCGTCACACAGAAATACACGCACGCACACAAACACACACACACACACACACAAGTGCATCTCTCCTATCCTTAACATCCTTAACTAGAAGTGCATCTTCTATATCCTTAACATCCTTTAATAGTATCGATAGACTTTTTGAAACAAATGACTGATACTTGGATAAGTATTAGATTGGCCAATAAGTCCGTGCGGTTTTTTATAAGTAAAATTTTTAAGTAAAAAACCGCACGAACTTATATTTTGGCCAACCTAATATTTGACAATAATTTATTTGTACTTGTATGTAGCAACTTACGGTTGTTGAGCAAATTATAAGCTGCATGCTTTTCTCGAATGGACTGACGTCTACCGATAATTTGTTTCATCGGTGAAAAGTCTATCTCTGCTGGCGACGTTTCGTCCATAACAACCGACGAATCATGCGTATCCCATACGGTCCTCCGGAGATCAATCATGATATGATGAAGATTACGCAAAGCTACACAGGCCATTCCGTCCATTTCACTTAGCACATTATCGGGTCTCTTATCATTGAATTCCTCCCATTCTGCACCACCCGCTACAACGCATACTTGTTCTATCCCGCACGGCATCTATAAAACGTATGTGTGTACGTATACATATAATGCAAAGTACAAAAACCCTTACATATCCCATAATAGCCTTAATAGCGATTCAAAATGAGTACAGTTTAGAATTTAGAGAACCCCCGACAAATACTTACTCGAATAGCTCTCAAGACACGAGACGTAGTACAGTCGAATATACATAACAAACCAGAGGAATCTTTCAGTTTGGTCGCACAATTATCTATTCCAATCAGCAGCAATGGAAATTCTCCAGATTGCGCAGGAAATTGAGAAACGGATGTTACAACCCCACGAAATGTCCAACTGCTAACGCTTTCTCCTGTTTTCGCATTGAAGACTGTCAAGTGGCAACCGTAACTTAGCCACGCGTATGTTGCATTATGCAGAAATCCTCCACGGCAATCGTCAACGTCGTGCTCTTGGAGGTTCGTAGACTGACCGTACTCCAAGTTCCTCAACCAGTTTGATACAGGAAATTGAAGTTTCACGATCCTGCGAATCTGCACGAGGGCACAAATAAAAGCGATAAACCCTTCCCCATTCATCTAATTCATTATTATATTTTGATAAGATGTATTTTTATATTTTCGGCACAATTTGGCTCAAAGTGCCGAAAATATAAAAATGATGGTTGGAAACTATCGCGATAGGTTATATCGATAATTGGAATATTTTATGTGAATCGTTACCTCGCAATTGGCTTCCTCTAGCTCCTTCATTTCTCAGGCGAGCTACCGAAATATCATCGGTGAAAGTCGCATTTAAAAACCGTTCTTGCGGTTCGCAGATCGAGGTTATGTTGGCGCCAAACCTCACGTCCGTTCTCGACGTTCTCGTGACCGCCCGGGAGAGAGAGAGAAAGAGACACACACACACACGTACACACACGTGTAAGAGATAAAATTGCACGTGTAGTGGAAAGTGGGGCTTATAGGAAGAACTATACCAACTGCTACAGCCTAACACAGTAGCAAAGCAACGATATATGTATATACATATATACATACATATGCACATTGCACACAAATGTTCCCATAGGCTGCGTTCCAAAATTCACTCTGGGCTGCTCTGGGTAACTAAAATCTATAGTTTACGTCACATATGTGTACATACATATAGGCTGCATTCGAGGAGCGCGCTATTAGCGCTATTGCATCATTCTGTCTTTATCGCTCATCAGTTGTAAAACAAGGATAGAACAAGCAAATAGCGCTAATAGCGCGCTCCCCGAATGCAGCCATACTATAGCATTTTAGTTAACTAAAGTGAATTTTGGAACGCAGCCATGGATGCGCACCAATGCGCAAACTCGTTTCGTTTGTAGCAATGGCCAATCGGAGATTTTGTTCTAAATTTTAAAAAGAAATATGGTTGCTGTATGCGCAATGAACTTGCAACGTCCTGGTATTTATAACCTTCTTCAAATTCAAATTTGCCTTCAATTAATGTTTTGTTACACGAAAGTTTGAATCTCTCGATTTGTTGGAGCGGCTCGGAACTCGGAACTCGGAACTCGAAACTACTCGGAAATTCGAAATGGGAAGTAGCGAGATGCATCAATCAGTTGATCGATCATCGATCAGTATATTGTGATCTTCACTTGCTGTTCACGTTGTGTGTGTTGTTCATCGTTCATTATTGCAACAATGGAATGTGTATAAAATCGAGCAACTGTCATACTTGAAAGTTCAAGTCACCATTATCATACCTCAGCGGATATTATCACGTGGTATGCCGTATACAATATTAGACGTTCGAACAAAGACGAGATAAAGAGAGAATGTTGTCGACACCAAGAACAAAAGGTGGCCTATTTTTGGCTTCATCCCTCTGCGATGGACTTGAGGACAATAACATAAGGTAGAGGATGATTGTCAGTGTCACAATTGCATCTGTGCCTTGAACTTGTTGAGAGAATATTGAAAAATTATTAATTCGACTTGTAAATGTTTTTTCTATGCAGACAAGTGGCAACGCTTTTGCTAAACAAAGACGCGGATCCTAATGTCTTGATTCCAACTCACGGAGTTACTCCGTTTCATTTAGTTATCGGCAATGATTCGGAGGAATTCGCGGATCAAGTGACTAAGCTGTTCCTACGTCACGGCGGCAATCCCAATGTCAGGTATGAACTCACTAATAAACTATAATAAAATATAATTAAATAACGACCCCTTCTCGTATTTATGCAAACGCAAGTGCGATATATTTTTAGATCAGCAGACGGGATGACTCCGGTTCACGTAGCAGCAGCCTGGGGCAGAATAAACATACTACGGTTACTTTTGGCGAATGGCGGTGATCCGTTGTGCTTGGACAATGACGGACGCAGTCCGTTTCACTACGCCTTCGATGGCAAGTACTTTAAAGCTGTGACGATGCTCGCGAATCACTGTGAGAATATTCAAGACGAGGATGATGAACCAAAGTACAATATAGTACTTGGTAAGGTGTCAGCACTAGAGCACTTAATCCACATATAATTTTCAATTACTATTTATTATCTTTGCTCTTAATATTGCAGACAAGGTTTTAGTTGCTAATGGAGACGTAATTGCCGAATATGTTGCATCGAGAGATACGGTGATAGATGTAGATAACGTGACGCGGAAGAGTGTTCTTACCGATTCTTCCAATTGTCTTCCAAAGCCAGACTCCTCGATGATTGTAGACTCGAGCCGTGTGCCAGATATACGTGCTGTTGTTGAAACTAGATACGAATCGTCAAATAAGATGGATTTAGATGGATGTTCCTTTAGAACTAATCATATGTCGACTGTTCAAATACAGAATAATCTTTTGCAATCTAAATCTAAGAAAGGAATGTCAAATTACCCGTATTATGTTGATCTCGATGTTGACTTTGCGAATCTCCATCTTTCCGATGTCATGCAGAAGGAAAAGTGCCTCGTCAGTCAAATAATTAATCATCTTTCCTCGTCGTTAACAAGTAACTGCAGTATTAATGAGACCTTACACAATTACAAGAGAAACAAACAAGAGGAAAGCAGTACTGCGACAAGCACGTCCGACACGTCTGTCCATCTAAAGGGAGATGCAGATGCACGGTATAAATATAAATATAAATGTTGTCAAAGAAAATCAAAGAATTTTCAATGTAAAATAAACAACAACCTTGAAAAGAAAGATATCTTGAAACTTGGCACCCCGAGTACAAGAAGACAATACTCCAAGTATAACGTACAAAACTCTCCCCAGAGAAAGTGCAAAGATATCTCTGGGAAAATTTCTCAAACGCCAACTCGTATCCTGGATAATTCTATCATTAGCATGTCACCGAACTTTAATACACCTAGTCATAGAGAGAGAAGAAACACTCGTAAAACTTCATCAACACCATCGAATATTTGCAATGATTCTATTGTTAGCAAATCGCCTAATTTTATCCCAGTTTGTATGAGGAAGAGAAATCTAACAAAGACGTCATGCGTGGATTCCCAGAAATTATTCAAGAAATCTCCCAAATACGAAACTCAACTGCAATATTCTGAATTTAATTGGTACAAAAAACGTGTCGCTCAATCAACACCAAGAAGAAAGAAACGATCGATATACAAGTTTCACTCCGGCAGAAAAAGATTGGATCCTTATCGCCATCGGTATGAAAGCGACGTCACTTCTGATGAATTTATTTCGAATAATAGTAATAATATATTAAAGCCAGTTGATTTGAATAAAACAATCTTTTTCGAGACAGCTGAAGATACAACTCGCTATGACATTCTAGATACGAGTACCGCGCGCGAACGTCCGTTATCAAATTTTAAAAAACATTCGAAAATAAAACGACAAAATCAATATAATAACCATTTGGCAATAAAGTTGGATGAAGGAAGATATGACGAGAATGACGTAACAGACAATAACAGTGATGTAAATCTTTTCGACGCAAATAGCAGTTTTTTTAATCAAATTGCGAAAGAGAACGAACCTGTTAACAATTTTAGCAATAATAAGAAATATGTTAAGTATGAAGATAATGAAGTAAACGCAGGATTTATAACAGTCAGAAAAAATATATTTAATATTGACAAAACACTGGAAAAATCAGTGGACATTAATAATACGAAATCTGCATATACAATTGAGTCTGATTCGTTGCGTAAGGAAAACTTTGTAGATTGTGTCGATTGTGATACTAAGAGATTATTAAATGAAGATTTAAATATGAATATAAGCAAGACTTGTAATTTACATGCAAAAAATTCGTACAGTGATAGATTTCACGTATCTCCGTTACGTAAATCGCCTGTGGAAAATGATTCACTGCCCGCTACGAATTTACCTACATCTATACCTATACCTGTACGATGTAAGAAACAAATTTATTTACCGGATTCCCAAATATCATGTTCCTCGACAAGTACCGATTCCAAGAAGACAGGTTTACTGAAAGCAAAAGACTTGGATATGTATAAAGCTGAAGATAACTCGTGAGTATATCTTAAGAACAATATCGTTGAAAGACCAATTACTTGAATGTTGTGAATTGCAGGTCTCTGCTTTCATATATCAGCACTCAAGAATACAAATATGAAGATCCAGAAGAAGGTGTCGTTTTATTAGAACGGCGACTTTGCGTTACACCATTTAGGTGAGTTTAAATTACAATTACAATTTTCGCTTTCACTTAATCTGTAATCTGCATTAAGTTGAATCGTTGAGCCATATCGCACTCGTTTGTTTGTAACAAGGGGAAAATCAAGTTTATCAAGAAGTTAATCTTATCAAACAATTTTTCAGTACTTCCGATAGAAGTGAATGTGATGTCAGAAGTAAAATGGCCATGTCTGGTAAGTTGGAAATACATAATTTTTATGTTATTATTAATTATCTTAAAGGATCATTATATCGATAGCATTGAAAAATAATTGGGCTATTACAGGTGCTGCAAGTACATCCATTTCTCATCCAAGTTTACCAGAAGAAATACTATTTATCGATGACGTTGCTCTTAGACGAGAGCTTAGACAGCTTGGCGATCAACCTGGCCCAATCACTAATACGACTAGGCAGCTTTATCAAAAACGACTTTTGCGTTTAAAAAATATCAAGGATGCTAATCCTGCTTCATTCGTGCCAAATCTGCAGAATGCTCCAAGAAATCAGACCTCAAGGCTAAGCAACGAAATCAGACCTTATTTAGAATTTGGAGATTGGTTAAATCACCTGGATACTTACAAAAGTCTGGAGAAGCAAGTATTTCAAGAATTTGCATCGCCAGATCCGTCTCGAAGATGGCGCGAAGGCACATCGAAAACATCTTTCACCTACTTGCTATTAGATTCGCGTATAACGCAGGATCTACCAAATCGCAGTGTTTACCTTACACAATCAGAAGTTTGGTCAATTTTTCTTGGTGCTATATTTTACATTGGTAAAGGCAAACGTTCCAGGCCTTTCGCTCATCTCTATGACGCTTTCAAGACATGGGTGGATGGATCGATCAGTACGAATAGAAAAATCAACTGCATTCTCGATGTGTGGAACAGCGATCACGGGGTGATCTGTTTGCATGTTTTTCAAAATATTATCCCAGTAGAGGCTTATACGAGAGAGGCCGCCATGATAGATGCAATAGGAAAGGAACATTTAGGAAACTCCAAAGGTGGAGAGTACTACGGCATTGCGGCAACGTGGAGCATGCAAGAAAAACAGAAATTTGGTAGATACTTATTGTACAAAGCTTTACAAATTTTTATGCAGGAGGGAGAGCGTCAGCTCTTCCCTTACCATTTGTAATGCAACCGAAGCAAGATGGATGTAATATAAAAAATCAGTTTTAAATGTCGCATCAGACTTAATCTATGTAGATATAAATATGATGTATATTAATTTTTTTATGTGCAGATAACACGATGTGACGATCGTAATGTTTCCACCAATTTTATTTAACGAGTTTGTAGGATACATAATGATTGTGTGCAATTTGATAAAATAAATATATATATTTATACGTATGTAAAATATTGTTGAGGCAAAGAATGTACACTGCTCCGCGAGTTGAGAGAAAGAGAGAATTGCATTACAAAAGTACAAATAGACCATATTAAGATCATGTATGTAACGACTGCAAAACGTACGTCCGTTTAACTTTTAACACAAAAACGTGGAATCATGATATTGTATGTGAGTTCTCGCAAGAAATGGGCACACCAAGTATGTATGCAGTTAATTTATACACAGACAGATGTGACGATTATCTTTGTACATTTACTGATACATGTTTTGCAAAGTATAACTACATGTGTAAGGAGAATTAAATAAATAGTACTTTTTTTTGCCAAAAAACCTCTCAAATCCTTCTCGAATACTATAAATATGGCCTGTCAGGTTCCGTGTCTTTCGCTTTCTTATCTCTGCTCCTAGGATACCACCTGTGCTTGGTGGTGTATGTGATTTTTGCCAACTCTTCCACGATCTGATATGGCTTCTTCTTCCTAAAAACGTCCGCGACGTCTTTGTCTCCGATACAGAGTACGGCGGTGTCGGGCTTCTCCTCGGGCAGAGGTAAAGAGCACTCGTACGGAAACGGTTTCTCCGGATGCCAGCAGACAACCATGCGATCGTCTTCCGTAAATATTACCGCTTCCGAAGGTAGAGTACTGTATTTGGCGTGTCTCGCGAAGCGGACGCAAGCTCGTATGGTGCGTAACACAGGATTCATCTGCGGTGAAAAATCATGATTAACAACACTCATTCGTTAACATTTTAACTCGTCAACAAATACAATTAATCGCGCAACATAACAATCTTTCATAGTAACATTCTCAGCCGTTTTAAGCAATGGTCAAGTAATTAATCGAACCTCGCGCTGTTTTAGTTTCGTATTTCAATATCTATTTATCTTCATGGATTTTTGCGAAGAGGAGATTCCGATTTGAACGCCTGACCTAACCTCCTTGTTCAATCTTCAATCGCTAGAACACGAGTGCCCGAACACAGACACGAACCACGAACCGGAACCATGTACCGTTTACCGAGCGAAACGTTTGACCCGTAGTTGAGTTGTATGTATGTACTTTCTCAGGGGGCAGCATCAGGCCATGATTTCCGGTGGCTGCTCTCGTGCCAAATAGGCTATTGTTTCCACTGGTATATATTTTGTATTTTTGTAATAAATAAAAAAAAAGTGGCCGCTCTCAAGTTTCTCCAGGTTTCTCTCTGTTGCCATACTGCTTACAGCTTACAGCACGGCAGTTACGGCAAGAAAAGCCCACGCAGGAATCCGCATCAACTTTATACGTATATATACATGTGTATGTATGTACATAAATACATATGATCTACCAGGTTCATTTCATGGTGTATGAAGGGATCAAGGTGTGGAGAGTGCGTGCGTGGCTAACAGTCACAGTAACGACTGTGTGCGAGGTGGTGCGAGGACTGCAAGAGTGCGAGGTGCGAGTGGTGCGACTGATGGCTGATGGCATGGCACTGATGCGAGGAGGAGAGAGCTGAAAGAGTCTGTCGCGCGTCGAGGAGCGTCAGAAGCGTCGAACAGCGTCGAATGGATCCGATTAGCTGTCCTGCGTTTTCTACGTTACCTGCGTAGAGCCTGCTGTACAGGAGCGTTATCGGCCAGCGAGAGTGACGGAGGAAAGCATGATAGCGGTGGATCGGCGGATACGGTCTTGCTGAAATACCTAATTCTCGCGCGCTTTAGCGAAGTTGTAAAGATCGGTGGAGTGTAGACTTGTAGAGTGTGGAGAGAGTCATAGAGAAGGATTCCGGAGCGTCGACGTGCCTTCAGAGTCGCACGGCAATGCGAGCACGCCACGATTTCTTCGCGAGCAAACCTGATCGCCTTTCTCGCCTTTCAGCGGTCGACGTCGCGACGTTGCTGAAACCGTAGATCAAGTAGCGCGTATCACTTGGCCATTCTAACCGAGCCTGGAGTGTCGAGTCTGAAATTCCAGAGATCTAACTTTTCTCTCTTTCGCGAAAAAGCGATAACTCCTCTGTGCCTGCAGGAGGTGGTCCTTGATTGCATTACTTTTGGTGAAGGTGCGCAAAATTGAAGCGACAGGATGATGATGGGCGATCAGTTTCGCAGTAAAGTGGAGCAATACTCACCCAAGTCCTCGCCAAGGGGAGCACGGTCTCCAGTTGTATCTCGGCAAGATTCTACGGGAACGCTAAAGACAACCATTTCCCTCGGGAAGAACCCTTCCATTGTCCACAGTGGGCCGTTTTATCTGATGAAGGAACCTCCAGGTAATGAGAAAATCATAAAAATAGAAAGGGAAAAAAATCAATCTATAGATATATTAAAATATTTTTCTTCTTTTAATTCGATTCAAAATTGTATATAAATAAATGTACCGCTCTCTTTTAGGGGAAAGCGAACTCACCGGAGCAACAAATTTGATGGCTTATTACGGCCTAGAACACTCCTATAGCAAGTTCAGTGGGAAAAAGCTCAAAGAGCAACTGTCGTCTTTTCTGCCAAACTTGCCTGGTATTATAGACAGACCTGGACACCAAGATAATAGGTAATTTAAGTTGCACAAGAGTGTCAAAACGTCACAAGTTCGTGATTGTACTTGATGTTTTCGTCCTTTTCTTTCTTTTTAAGCTCACTGAGGTCGGTAATTGAGAAACCTCCCATAGGCGGTAAAGAGCTATTGCCTTTAACGAGTGTACAGCTTGCTGGTTTTCGATTGCATCCTGGCCCAGTAAGTATTCTCTTCTTATCTTCTTACATTAAATATATAATATATATTTAATTATTATTAATATATCTATTAATATATTTCTTTCCTAAAATAATCAAGTACATGTGCAACGTGCTAAGTAGCATACTTAATATAACTTTGCAGCTACCAGAACAATATAGATACATAAATCAAGCCCCTCAGAGAAAACACAAAAATAAGCATAAGAAGCACAAGCACAAGCCTGGGGAAGTGCTCAGTGGACAGGAGACCGCGACGACGGACGTAGGTGGTTCCGATACGCATGAAAAGAAGCATAAGAAACAGAAAAGACACGACGAGGAAAAGGAGGCTAGGAAGAAACGAAAGAAGGAGAAAAAGAGGAAAAAGCAGAAGCACAGCCCCGAGCATACCGGCAGCCTCACCCCGTCTCAGCATTCCACCTCGTGATCTCTAATCTGTCCTTTTCAATTCACGCCAAATTTTTGATTTTACACGCAAAATATACCACAAGTATATATTTATTTGCGCTAGGGCTGTAAATATATGGATAATATGATGTACGGATTAATTATTATATACGTTTGCGCAAATAGACACGTTGGATTCGAACCTCGTCAACTTGGATGGATATTTTTTATTGAGATTTGAATCGTATTTGAATTTGTATCAACAGTCGAACAATTCAGGGTGAATTGATTAATCGAATCTCTATTAGCAGATACTCGTATTAACATCCGAATGTCCCGACCATATTTACAGTCCTGAATTACGCGCAATGTAAGTATATGCTTATTTTTTCGTTAGGACGTTAGATGATATACGACAAGGAAGAGAACTCTACGTGCAAATCATGTTCATGTATATATACGTCGCATTATAAAGTAATGATAACAATTTTTTTTCTTCTTTATTCGAAGGATTGTGTATCAGTCTGCTTTTATTAGAGCCGGTGTAGACTTGTGAAAAGCTTTACACTTAACGAAATTGTTTGCTCAATCTTCCTTATTATTTCGACGTTATTAGACGAACGTCACAATTACATGCGTTAGAGTGGAAAGGTTCTCCTAGCTAAGCGGAGCTAAGTTTCGTCAAATCTCGGCGCCAAAATCGGTAATGTGAAGTCCGCGTTTTATTTTTAAAACAACCCTTGCATATTCGGAAATTGCTTGGTGAAAGGGAAGTGTAAAATATGACCGCGTGTGACATATACATATGATCGTGCGCAGGATACGGTTGTCCCGATCGCGCGGTCACTTATGCAGCATCGCATTATAATTTGTAATACGGTTGTATCGTTACTCAAAACTAGGATGTAAATATACGTAACGAATTAACGAAAGACTGTGTAAAGAGAGAATCATCCGATCAGCAGTGTCCACTGCTGTTTTCTGTTAAGTGCTCGTTTGCGAAATTTATAAGTGTACATACAATCTACGTGCTTAAGCCCGATACGATGGGTAGCGTAGAGAGAGAGCGAATAAGGTATATATCGAAGAGAAGATGCGAATCTAGATGTAATATTTATAAGATTCGAATCTAGATGTAATATTTATAACGCGAAAGGAACAGAGAATTAAAGTGATCGATTTCGCAACACAGCAGTTGAACGCTGGAATCGTCCAAATTTCTCGACTCAATTATCTTTCATTCATTCTCCCTGCAACGACGTAACAAGTGTTCGAACCCGCGTTCGTTATCCGGAGACAGCGAAAATAGAGATACCCGCAGCTTTCAATACCTTCTAGGACATAGGAATCGTCAAAATTATCAGCGGACAGCGGAATTATGTATGTATCTTGGCTGCATTCCGATATTCACTGTCAGCAACTTTCAGTACTGAAAATCCTACAGTATACGTGACGTAAAATATAGATTTGCAGTACTGACAGTGAATATCGGAATGCAGCCCTTGACGCAAGAAGCGATCAACATAAAGTTGTCGCGCGCGAATTCAAATGTTCAAATTCACGCGGATACTGAGAAATGTGCTACACCAGCCGTACTTTCGGCACTCATCAGAACTTGGAACCGGGCGAAGCGGAGAGCTAGGTTCCGCTGTTGTCCGTGTTGTCGTCGTCGTCGAAAGTGTCGAAACCACGTGGTCGAAACCAAATTCGCGTAGTACGCAGTACGCGTTGCGTTGCGCACAAGGCACATTGCACAAGGCATAACTTCGCGACTCGTTGACGTTGACCATCCACTGATCGTCGTTGACGAGTGTTGACAAGGTCACGTTGCGAACAAGGATGCAGAGTAGCGTACTCCGCGGTCTCCGCGCGATGAGTTTCCAGCTGTTGCAGAGACGCCTCTTCAAAAAGTACCACGTGAGGGTTAGATTCGCGCCCAGCCCCACTGGTAACGATCGTCGCACTGAAGAAGAGGTAACCGGGTTATTACGGTTTCCTCTTCTCTGCTCTTAATTTTGTTGCCGAGGCAGTACCGACACTAATTTCTCGGTTCTCTGCCTCGTCCTATATAGAGCGCCGAGTCTTATATTCACTTTGTGCACGTTTCTCAGGCCACTTGCATTTAGGAGGATTGCGTACCGCGCTGTACAATTATTTGTTCGCACGTAGCAATAACGGCACGTTTATTCTGAGAATAGAGGACACCGATCGGACAAGGACAGTTCCTGGGACAATAGAAAAACTCCAGGATGATTTGCTGTGGGCAGGGATTATACCCGACGAAGATCCTACCAGAGGTGGTCCTGTGGGCCCTTACTTGCAGTCCGCGAGGCTTGAATTATACAAGTATGTAAACAGAATTTGCTATTTCGCAATATATATAGGTATTTTATTTTTGAATAATTGCAAAGTGGCAAATTCCGCTTGAATCTGTCAGCATCCTGCTAACGCTATGTTTCCTGGAAAACTAAAACCTAGAATCCTAAATAATTTTAGTCTAATACTCTAATGTATTCAGTCTTTTCTATATAATGTACCTTACAAATCCATTATTCGTTCCAGCGAGCAAGTACTTAAACTCTTGAACGATGGATCCGCTTATTACTGCTTCTGTACGGAAAAAAGGCTGGAATTGTTGAGGAAAGAGGCGATCAAGTGTGGACAAATACCCAAGTACGACAACAGGTGTCGGCATCTTGCTGAGGATAAAATTAAGGAAATGCTCCTGAAGGACTCAACTTATTGTATTAGATTTAAGGTATGTCTCTTTTAAACTTATATAATTTGATCGACACAGATCGACGGATAGAGACTGATAGTTGTAGATTTATTTATAGCTGTTGCTTTTGTTGAATATCTCAGTTGTCGTCCACACCAGAAGCTTTTCGTGACATGGTTTACGGAGATGTGTTGCATGATATTACCAAGTCTGAAGGAGATCCAGTTATCATAAAATCAGATGGCTATCCTACTTATCATTTTGCAAATGTAGTCGATGATCATTTTATGGAAATATCTCATGTCTTACGGGGTGTTGAATGGCAAGTTTCTACGCCTAAACATATTATGCTTTATAAGTAAGTATATAAGTAGTTTTATTTGAGATAATTAAATCTCGTATAAAATTCTTATAATTAGCTGTATTATAAATTTTATCTATTACAGAGCACTTGGCTGGGATCCTCCCATATATGGACACTTACCTTTAATATTGAACGCAGATGGATCCAAGTTGTCGAAAAGACAAGGTGACATAAAGGTCGAGTCATTTAGGAAACAGGGTATTTTTCCATTAGCGTTGTTGAATTACGTGATAGGGGCTGGTGGTGGTTTCCACGGAGAACGGCAGAGCCAAGATCTTTACAGTTATCAAGAATTAATTAAACAGGTAATTGCTACTGGAGGAAAACAAGTTTCCTTTTATATAAAATGTAAATAGTCCAGTCGCCAGGTTGATTGAACATTTTTTCGAGGTTGCTGGCTTAAATTTTTTTTTTTTTTTTTTTTTTTTATCGACTTACGAAAAAACTTTACAGATTTTTGTTCTACGACCCAAAAAAACAAAAAAACATCATTTTAAGCCATCAACCTTGAAAAAATGCTCAATCGACCTGGCGACTGGACTGAAAACCCTGTGTATAAAACTTGATTTATGCATGTCAGAAAACACATGTATATAAGTCACATATCACATACATTCTATTTTCCATTCCAGTTTGACATCAATAAAATAAAATCGAGTTCTGGCAAACTTATGCCTGAGAAACTATTGGAATTTAACAAATTGGAAATGACAAATTTACTACAAAATGAAAAAAACCATAAATTTTTTATTGAGAGAATTAAAAAATTAGTGTTAGAAGCATTCGCCGAATGGTATGTTTAATTCTATACATACATATATAAAAGCATTGTTGAAAGTATTCTTACTCATTCAAGAAATTTGCATCATTTCTATTTTAGGAAAAATGATGGAAATTTGCAATTGGATGATAATCACATATTAACTACATTAAAGTGGGCACAGAATAGAATATCGACACTCAATGATCTCGTCAAAGAAGATTTAGCATTTTTATGGATTGTCCCATCTTCTATGCCAAATGTTAAACAAGCTGAATGTTCAGGTATTGATATATCTCTCTTCGCACAAAAAAGGTATCGAGTCCCATTTGTCAAAGCAGTCATTACATGTTATTATTTCAGACGCGATTAAACTATTGAACGCGGAATTGGTTGAAATAGATGCTAGTAATTACAAGACTGATTGGATGGCGCCGTATCTGAAGAATTTTGCCAAGAAGAACGGAGTTCCGTTCGCTGCTTTGATGAAAACTCTGAGAAGCATTATGAGCGGCGTAAAGGTAAATATAGCACCCGAATTTACTTTTATTGTGGGAAAAAATATCAATATATGTAATACATATATAAAATCAATGTTTCATAGGTCGGACCACCTGTTGCTGAAATGATGGAAATTTTGGGAAAAGACAGAACGTTGTTGCGATTACAGCGTTGCGTTTCTTGAGAATTTATTTGTTATTTAATTGTAAATTGAAATTTAATTGTGCTTGTCAAAGGTAAAGGTAAAATACGTTTTTTTCATATATACATACAAAAAATCTGCAAAATGATGTGAATTTTCGTCGGTATATTGGATTAAATTGCTAATATGTTTATTATTAGTTTGTGTGTGCGTGTGCGTGTGTGTGGGTGCGCGCGCGCGTGTTTATAAAAAAAAACATAAGAATGTATACCTCAAATAACATTAAACAACAAAAATATTAATAATTTTATAATATTACCATTTGTCACATTTTTTACAACTTTTGAATAGCTTATTAAGAAAATAATGTAGAAACTCGGAACTATAGAACTTTGAGATTTAACTTTATTATAGAATAGTGATTTTTTTATACACATTGTGAATAATTTGTAATATTTATACACTTAAGTACAAAAAGATTAATACATGTAGAAATTATGCGTAATTATCTTGACGAAAATAGATGTATAACAGATTGAACACGTTTTTATTCTTAATAGCTTTTTCGATACAATGCGAGACTTTCCTTGTACAACACAGGATTTATAACACATGCATATTCAAATGCTTGGAAAGCACATTTGATATTAGCACTGTAGTTTTTAAAACAAAGTCTGAAAATTTCATAGAAAAAAACATGTTTTATAGCAATAATTAAATTCTTTGATGAAGAATGAAAATGGAGAAATTGTAGATAAGAATGGTGGACCAAGATTAGATGTCTATTTTGATTACAATAAAACAGATTACTAAATTGGTATTTATTAATGTTGCTACGTTAATATACTTATAAATCCTGTTATTGTATCAATTTCAAAATATTGCTTGATAAATTACCAATTGATATGCCTGGTATCATAACGATACCGATGAATAACGATTCTGAATTGTTCGGACGAAATATTATCTTTCCTCGAAAGTTTGGCTTTATTGTGTAAAATCATTATGAAACCAATTTTAATACAAATATAAATCTGTGCTTGCGTAAGGCCTGTGTTGCTACAAATAAATATCTTTTCCTTAATCTCCAAAATAGTATCTGTACATAAAAATAATACTAAATGAGTAAATGAATACAAGATTCTTTATACCTTTTAATACTCAGTTAAAAAGACAGTAAAATTGAGTATTACTTAATGAAATGTAAATCCTAAGTTGTCTCCAGAGTGCAATTCCAGAATAGTGTAATCAAATATAAGTTATAATCAAAATTGAAACTATGTAAACAAAGGTGGTTGACACAGACTAATTTATATCTTCATGTATACACATTTAAACTTATATACAAATCTTAATGTTAAAAAACTTGACATATTTTCATCTTAAGACATAAGAAAATCTTATGATTAAAATAAATCTTGTATATTGCCAAAATATTCGGATAAATAATATTTTAATACCGTAGAGACGATAACTTCTCTTGCATTATAGATTAGTTTTTATCACAGTAGCTTTAGATTTATGTTGTAATTTACTTATAGTCCTACTCTGTGAACCGGAGATTTCCTATGTCTTCTGGATGTATAATATATCCATCAATCTATATACTATTTTCAATTTAAAACTATTATAAAATGTATCTATTAATTGTTTAAATCTTTAAATGTATTAAGTATGTATGATTTTAGAAAGTTTTATTAAAAACAAATTAATCGAAAAAGCTGCAAAACAGGAATATTCATATTTACCTGGTGAATTTTTCCAACGGAAAAAAATAAAAATTTGTAATAACAAAATAGTTTAGAATTTTTCAATCTCTCTCACGAATTGTTTTGATCAACAAATATATATTTAAAACAGTTTTAAAAGTTTTCAGATTATTCACTACAAACAAACGCAAATATTCTCTAAATGAATTTTAAAATCTAATTCCATATGTAGAATGTATATATAATACCACTGCTTTTATACATATATTTCGAAGATTATTTAAGAGCTAGTGATAACCCTAAAAACAGGAACGTCTAAAATTAACGCACAACTAAAATAATAAGGAAAAAAAGATACATTGTATATCTTCGCACGTCTGCTGTCCATTTAGAATTACATAAAAATAGCATATTTAAATCAACGGATCAAGCGGTCACGCAAAATTTATCACAGATAAAATGCTCCCGCGAATGCATATACATAAAAAAAAGTATAGGATACGTCTCAAGTGAAAGAAATGTTTAGAAAAGGTACAGGTGCAAGTAGGTTCCTAGAAAACTCTACGAATACCTACTATTCTTTTCAAACTCCTTCGGACTCCTTATCTTTGCGTGGATCCGATTACATATACATTATTAATAATATAGAAAAACGGCATATCCCTAGGAACAGTAGTTGAATACGATTAAATATGTTTGCTTGTATATCAATACACACACACACACACACACACGCACACCTTTCCAACATTTCATCGTAAATTGTGAGGTACGTTTGTCATTTGTTTTATTTTAATAAGTATATAAAACAACGTGTACACACTCTGGAAAGGAATATGTGTATATTATAACAATACGATCCTTATTATTATACACGTGTGGGTTACGCACGATAATACGAGATTGTCAATTCTGTATACGTTAGTAATCTTACTGCAGAAATATCTGAGGAATACACATGAGATATAACAGTGACAGAACTATCTCTATATACATATATATAAAAAGAGAGAGAGCAGAAGACTTAAAGTTATAAAAATTGACAGGGTATTAAATAAATATAAAGATTACGGTTTAAAGTGTTAGTTTTAAGAAGGTATAATCATTTATCTAACGTATTATTTTCTTTCCTTCTCTAGAAAAATTGATTTAGTTTTTAGATATTCAATAAATTATTTCCAAGAGAGAAATAATAAAATTACATATAAAAAAAGTTAATTAATATTACTTGAACGTTATAATTCTGAATGATTTTTAATTCTTCCTCAAAGATGCATTACATTGTATAAATTAAAAGTTATCGAATATAATATTATTCTACGTAATACTGTATTACATTATTGCAATAATGTTATCTATTGAGGTGCAACGTTTTGTCGCATGATTGTAATGACATAGTTTTCATAAAGTTACATAAGACAAAAACACACACCTGTAGATATTGCAGTCACGAATTATATATAATTTCGTATTTCTAAATTAAAAATAAAAAGAGGATAATATACAATGTGATTAATGCATGTAACATTCATGTATATGTAACATATAGACTTTACGTCCGTTTTCCTTGTCTGTATGTAAGATTTAGTGACTCCTAGCATATAGGCACTTTTGTCCTTTCAGATATACATCGAAATGTAAAGACATTTTTTTTATGTTGCGCAAATAAGCTGTTAAATTAAGTTCGTTAGTGTCTTGTATTAAAAGACATTGTATAAAAGACAAAAATAAGTAAGTCGTCATAATGCATTAACATTAGAACCTGTGGTAATCTACATCGCTTAAATAAAGAGTTTACATTCTTCTGTTACGATAAGAATAGCATTCTCTGTATAATTATATAGTAATCGTAGTTTGATTAGACTTCGTTTTAAGTTTCATTAGCTAATATCATCGCATGTATGTTGATTCATATTATTATTTGTTTTATCGTATAAGACTAATTGTAAGTGTCTAAGTGTCACTACAATATGTTCATCTATTTGTAACTGTGAGAACTACGTACTACGTATTACGGAATGTAATACTAAAAGTGTAATACAAATACGTTTTCATATCGAGATTTTTTAATTATCACATAATATCGAAGTAAGGACATACGAACAAACAACTGTCGGAAAGTGGGAAAATTGCACTGCAACTTGTTCGATTGTGAATATGATTATAGCAATAATATTTGATTTTTACGCTGATAGAAAATTAGCAGCGAGCGACTCTATCTAAATAATTGTACTGTTACACGACCAATAATCGATTATTGGAGAATGTTACAGATAATACAGATTATAAAAATAGATAAATTTATAACTCAACACAGATAAGATAGTGAAGACTAGTTTTATTAAGGAAGCAGGGTAAGAAGCTCACAAAACAAGGAACCCAACCTGCGAATCCGTAGGAAGAAGAAAAATATTCTTATTATATACACAATAACTCTTTTGCCAACTTTTTAGAACTACTATAGCATACATTTTGCATTTCTAGCTCTTCTCAATTATCGTTTTTTATTGCCATAATATATGTAAATTCACTTTCATATACATCTTGGCCCAAGCATTGCTTTTCGAACTAATCATTAACAAACAACCGAATTAAACAACCGAGAAAGCAAAAAATCTGCGTGTATAATTACAGGATTATACAGTCTCGTCATCACATATTATCTATATTATCTATAAGTAGCTCGAAAGTCGAAAGAAGTAATAGAAGACGTAATAAGAGACGTAATAACAGTAAAAAGAAGTAATAGTAGACGAAACAAATTGACCGAAATTGACAAGTTAAAGAATACAGATATAATATAAATTGATTTTCGTGAAAGACATAAGAAACGCTTTCCCAAGTATGCGGTACTCGCGAGTTTAAAATATTCGTGCCGCGTGTAAGACTCATCAATTTCAAACGGTAGGAATACACGCAGCAGTTGCTAAATATACCCGAGACATTGTAAGTTATCTTAATAATAGTCAGTGATATAAAAAGTTTGCTATTTTACAAGGAATATCTACTCCGTACGTGTGTGCAGTTTATACGAGACTTTCGTCTTCGTCATGGATTCTATAACGCTTCGGTAAGAGAATTAAGTAAAATACATCCCCTTGGGGGATGATGCGTCTCATATTTTGTACTTTGTACACGCACGCACGTACACACAACACACACATACACACAAAAGTGTCTAGATATATAAATAGAATTGCCCTGTAAATTTGTCGCTGCATAACAAATTCAGCTTTTGCTTCTTGTTAGTTCTAGTATGTGTAGAATAGATATTTGGCACAGGCAAAGTGGTTTCCTACCATACAGTAACAGTCAGCTTAGAAGGATACTTTCTTTCCACAGTAATATTTACCGTAATGAACATTACCCTTTCGTCTAATACCCACAATGTCACTTGGGTCGGGAGGATTGTGGTTAACATAATTAACGTTTTAGGGCAAGAATATAATATGTCCATCTATCTATCCTCGGATAGACTTATTTTGTGTGTTATGAAAGTCCTCTTTGTCAAGTATTCGATTCTAAGCTATCTTCTTCCGTCCTGTCGACTTATAATAGCGCATTTGGAATAAAACTTCAGAAACACGGACTCTCTTTCGCTACTGCCGGCTACCTACCTACGCGATCGTATTCCTCGCTTCGGAGATGCAGAATTTTTTTTGTTTCTACGTGAACGCGACTCACAATCAGTGACGTGTCTCAATGACTCAATTGTTGAGGTCATTGATGGCCTGTAAGATGCGTTTAACATGCCCCACCTTGGTGATGCCCAGCTCCTTTAGATCTCGACGGGCTAGGGTCAATAGCTCTCTACCGCGTATATCGTGAGACACAAATTTCTCAGCGTATTCTCCCAGCTGTAGATTCTCTAGCCAGGTGCATACCTCCTGCACGCCCCACGTTGTGACCTGATCTCGTGCCGGATGACCCGCGCCGCCCGAGTTGCCAGCGAAGCGACGGAACTTTAACCAGAACAACCCTCGATGACGATTTTTTTTATCTCCCTGCAGATCCAGAGTTCGAGATGTTGGTTAGTACACGGTTAGTCAGATTAGTGGTAAAGCGGTATGCAGGGTATGCTATTTTATACGGCATACGTTAGAGACATCATGCTAATCATATGCAGGTGGAGATTTGCACTCGGGATTATGTGATAACGAATTCGTTCAGGCATACTAAAGTAGCTCTCTCGAATGGCCTATGGTCGTTTGCGATAGTGTGATTCAAAGTCGCGCAAGTACCGCAGATATAGACAGACACTTTCGGTATATACATTAATGAGACAATATATATAAGATATTCCATTATATATTTATTGCTCTGTACTTTATAGCAAGATTTGTATACATTCGCTAAAAGATACATCTCTCATGAAACTCATATAAAATCACGAAAGTTCCCCTCTCGTTGTTACAGCGCTAATTAAACAATGCAGCAAACTCTCGCGAAATCATGAGAAACAGCGGAGGCGCGATAACAAAAGCAAAAGTATCATAGCTATTAGCTTGCGTATAATTCAAGTGCATACTCGGATGTGTTGCGTTATGTGTTGCTAATATAACTCAAGATAGGTAGCTAAGCGTCGCTAAATATCGCACAATATACGTTACGTCTCATTTGTAAACTATAATAGATAATAGAACCGCAAGCGAGAATAAACAAATAAAAGCTAGGCAATCCCATCTCTCTCTCAGCAGATGTGATACATACATGCACGCACGCACATACACACGTGTACAAAAAATAACCAGCATCATATTTCGCTACACTGTAAAACTAAGTCTCCAAATGCTAATTCTATTTCTCTAATGGCACATAAGCATTAATACTTAAAAGCATATTACCAGCACTGGGATTGAGCACTCAATCAATCCGAAACAAAGCATAGGATAATTTATTAATTATAATTATCATTTGAAAACGACATTTACGCATAATGAATTTGTAAACTTCTCTCAAAAGAGATTGTAAAATTTTGTGTGTATAACATACATAAAGAGAGGTGCTTTCATAATATTACGTATCTTCGTGTTACCCAACTAGCCAGCTAGTTCTCTCTCAAAACTTATTTACAAGAATAGCGCTCTTAATAATCATCTCTCTTTTGGAATATACTGGCAAGATGGAATATCGAATACGAATCAGATGGAATAGATAATGGAAGACTTTATCGTTAATTTTATCGTCTCAATTCGGTACGTTCGATTTTAATAACCTTGTGAAAAATTATTATCTACGTACTATAAGTAGAATAAATAGAAAAATTAATTGTACCTCCCTAAATCTCTCCATATAAAACTAATTGTTTAATTAAATTACATTTGCGAACAAATAGTTGAATATCTATGAAACAAACTTTTTTTTATACTTTAAGTATTAAATTTAGTTAATATTTGCTATTCCGTCAATTAAATATATATATAGTAAATATCACAAAATGTATGTATAAACTTTATCACAATGCAAGATACATGACAAAATACGTAACGATAGTTAATTTCATAACTTGTATCTTGAAATAATTGACTTAAAACAGCAGAGTGCATTAAGAAAGCATAAGAAAGAACTATACCTGATCGTCCATGAGAATATTTTGCAAGTAAACCAGTCCTGTGCCTCCTTCGTCAAAGGTACACTTTCGTAATTCCTGTTCCATACTCGCTAGAGATAGGGACAACTTGTTTTCTAAATCCTCTCGTAATTTCTGCATTATAGAGAGAAATAACTGCTGGTTTAATTCAATTCGTTATTGATATCTTACAGTAACAACATTTCATATGCTCACCAAATTATGGGCTTTATCTCGCAGTAACTCACAAGATTCCTCATACAATTGCCGCGCGCTTGATACCAACTCGGTCACCATGGGTCTCAGGCTTATCTATTAACAAATAGAAAAACTAAGAAAGTAAGTAAATGATAGTCGTAGTAGATTTCTAATATTCCCTGATTAAAACTCACCCCTTGCAAGATTTTACCGTCCGGATGTACTTGCTCAAGCGCATTTGCTGTTCGCGAGGCTACTTGGTACAGATCTGGTTCCAGACTTGGATGTGATATAATTAGCAGTTTTACCCACTTGACCAAGGTCGTTACGGCCTCAATGAAATTGAATAGAATGTTGAGTTCCTCATCGCTCAACTGAGGAGGTTTACTACATATTTGCAACTGTGCCTGAGACTGCGATTGCGATGCATTGCTTATAGTGGAAGTGGATTGAGTTACGGCGCTTAACGTGCTGCGCTGCTTCTCCTCCCATGCTCTTAATGAGGTTTCGAGTGCCTAAGATACAAAATATTTTCTCGGTTATATAGACAAATCAAAGCTACGTTTCCCCACTAAGGAACTATGACAGATACTTACCCTATTTCTGTAAAGCATTTGCATGCGATTCTTGTGTATAATCCTTATAATACCAGGTGGTTGAATCCAAGCCTCACCATCGACCTGTATAGGAACACCCTCTTCCCCCAAGATATTAATCTGGACCGTCTGACATTGGGCTATCCTGTGATGCTGCAAATTGATGAGCCGCGAAGCAGCCATTTGAACAGATCCGAAAACTGCCACTACTTCCAATATGCGATCGTCGAACGACGGTGCTAAGAATAGATCCCCTTCCTTCGTACCTCCCCAGAAGTTTGTACCGCCCATGAAACTGCCATTGGAGAACAAACGTTTGCGTTAGATCATTAAAAATTGTATATAGATATACATATTTATTGTCACAGGTACCTCGGTATATTTAATACAACGATCCCTTGCAGAGAAGGTAACGGTATCCTTTGACCATCGCACTCCAGCTGAACTCTCTGCTCAAGATTTTTGTAAGTCTTCTGTATCCACTGTTTAGATCCCAAGACACCGTACCACATGTAGTTCTTGGCGCGCGATCGACATTTCTCAGGGTGCTCCTCTCTCTTATTGTGGAAGTCGAGACTGATCTTCGCGTCTATGCCGATACCGAAGTAATTGTTCATGACGCATCGTTCGAAGTAACCTTCCCTGTGATACAGAGAAAAAAGGTTCGTGAAATGTGTACGCATGTCAAATTTTATATATATATATATATATATATATATATATATATATATATATATATATATATAAAATAACGTGTGAATTACATCAATGTTTCATCTGGATCCATTAAAGGCGATACCGCTGCACACAGAGCATCCGCATTTGCCAGCAATGCTTGACTGATGAGACCAGCTCCGCCACTTACATCTATACATTTACAGGAGACACATAAATATTCATATAATATGGGAAAGATTACATTGCATTTCAACATTGCATTTTTGGCTTACTTGGCCACATAGGCAATCGAACCAAAGGATTTATAATAGGAAGTTTTTTCACATCCTCCGTCTTATCCACAGATTTCGCTCTTTCGTGGCGCAAGCTCATGCTCGAGCCACCTAGACGAGCGGTAGTTGCAGCCAACGACACAACTTCCGATGCCTTCAACAAACTGCCACTGCTTATACGCCGTGTAGCTTGCGGAGAGAAGCCAGAGTCGGGCAGCTCCACGCTTACTACATTGTGAGAAACATCATTAAGATCTAAGAAGAATATGTAATTGCCGTGTAATAATAATTCAGTTGATCAAACTTACGCCTTTCCATACTGTTGCCGCTACTGTATTGCTTGTCATGAGGATCTAATTTATTATCTAAATTAAGCTTGTGATGACTCTCAATTGACAACGATGGGCTTGGTGGATCAACGAAAACACTGATCTGTGGCGGAAAATTTATGGAACATTTCTCATTGGTCTGCGTGACGGGAAAGCATACCGGTACTACGTTCGTCTCTACAGATTGCGTCGACTTAATCCCTGAGACACGTACACACGTTGTCAAACCGTCCGTTTTATATTTACTTAGCATTGCCTGATAATAGAAAACGCATTAATTTCACACATTTAATGTAAATCTAAAAACCAAAATACTCATTTACCTCTTTATCCGTCTTCATATTTTTTGTGCTCTTCTTGAACGATTGTCTTCCGATGTCGTTACCTTCGTTGAATTGAGCTAAACCGCAATATCTATGCGACTGTTCGATCTCTAAGCCTTCTCTGACAGAATCATACTTCTCACCCATTATCGCGCTGATCACATCTTGTCCGAGGGAGCTTAAATCCTCCAAACCGCTTTCCGAACGTTGAGTTTCGCTGGAAAGCATATCGGAATTATCCGGCGAGTCAATGTGTCCGATATCCGAGCTTTCCGATCTTTTCGTGGAGTCGAATATATCGCTGTCTATATGCCCTGAAAAGTGTGAGAGAAATTATCTAATAATTAGATATGAATTACATACAAAGTAACGCTTCTACAATGCTTGTCACATTGGTGAGTACTCGCTTACCAATTTCGCTCTCGCTATTTCGCACGGTGTAACTCCTGGAATCAAAAGTTTCGGAAACCATGCTATCTGTACTGACGATACTGTTAGTACAGCTACCTCGGGGTCCCAATTTGGCTATCGCGGGTTTTTGCACGTGCTCCGGAGAAATGTTTCTAGAATGAAGCGAATCCGTGTCAGGAGAAACGATAGTATCTTGCATGGTCTCATCGTCTGATGGTGTACTTGTATCTAAAACGTCCTTTGTCACGGTTATAGGACCGTCGGAAGAAACTTCTATTTGCGTCGGTTCAGACGATAGGAAATTATTTTCGTTAGTAGTTGCCTGATCTTCTTGTTGATTACCGGCAGTTTGTGCCGCAGCCAGGTCAAAACTGAAAACTCTAAAATTATATCGAGATTCGTGTAACTTTAAGGATCCAAGTACTCATAATACGTTATCAAGTTCAAAGTTACCCCTGTGGTATGTTTTCGCTGTTTCGTCTACTGTCGGCGAAACCGTCGGGTGCAGGAAGAGTAAGTAATTCTTCAGGTTGCGAGTCTCTCCTTAAATCCGGCATTGGGCTCAAAGATGCCACGTTAGGAGTAGGACTTGGGCAAGGAGAAATCTCTATGCTGCTACCGGATTCTACAGTCGGTATTAAACTTGCGTTGTCGGTTTGATCTGTTTGCGATAAACCAGGGATATCTAATTGTTGCTTTTTGCCTAAATTATACATAATAGTATGGTTTCAGGAACCATAAGAATATATGCAAACCACTGCTTTACCGTTAGATATAAAAAACTTACTTGTCACAATATTTATTGGAGAACCATCGGATATTATGGTGATATTTGGCATCTTACCGCCTTGCTTCTCGATCGAAGGATTGTTCTGCTCGTCAACAGCCGTTTCCGTGTGTTCCACTAACCTCCTGATAGCTCTTTTCAAGCTGTTTGCTCTATAAATATCATAAAAATATATATATATATATCTTTTTACCATTTCGTAGTACAACGTTATAAGTATAATATGCTATACCTAGACATCACAACATCTCTCTCCATGTAACATCTTCTTCTTTTAACTTTTTTTAAATTTGTCATTTCCTTCTCTGGCTTTTCTAAAGCACCTTTCTCCTGGATACTACTAAAAGTTTCAGTTTTTAGAGTGCCAATGTCAGTTTCTTCTGTGTCGTCGGATAAATAGCTTTCCTCTTTCGATAATGTTTGCAATAAGAGGTCAAGTTTTTGTTGAAGTATTGTGCATTTTTCTCCCAATTGTTGGTCCCCTGTGTTTAGACTGGCTTCCAGTATATGTGTTGCAAATTCTTTTACTGTTTCACATAAAACTCTGTGGGAGGAAATCTCTGTTTAAATGTCAAAATTTAAAGCTTATGCAATTCCATGCACACATTTCATGCACGTCCCCTCCCCCCCTTCTCACATACACACGCACACATACACGATTATACCACTCACTTGGCACTAGATATAACTACGTTCTCCTGATCAGATTGCAAAATGTTCGTTATATGAGCAAGAACGTTGTCTTCATACTGATGAGCTATGCTCGATTTTATAGCCGGGTCGGGCTGAGTCACTTTGTGACATGGCAGAGATATGCTGCGTTCGAATGTCATAATACTCCATCGGTCCAGCATCTTCGTGCTCGCTTTTTCATACTTCTCCAGTAGCTGAGGTAAATGTGTGTCATCGTCGCACGACGATCCCCAGCCTAACACGCGCGCCAAGTCATTTCCAGTCCCTAAAGGTAATACCCCAACCTGACATTGTTTCTGCAAATTTGAAAAATATAAATATACCTCTCTCCGTTCCATGCAGTGCATTAATAGTATATGTTAATGAAAGCTATAGATTAGATAGACAGATCGATCATGCACATGTACACTTACCGCCTGCAAAAAAAGTTAACGAAGCTTCGCGTATATAAAGAAGCCTAAAGCACACACACCGGTTTCATCTGAAATAAAATCATAAAAGAGACACGCCATGCAGTTTATAATCGGAAACTTGAAAAAATTAATA
>NW_020214330.1:250336-296527 GCF_003070985.1 Temnothorax curvispinosus
AAAATACCTTCAAAAAATCATCTGACTTATTAGAAGAATATAACTTACTTGATATTGCACACAACAAGAAGTAATTTGTAAAGTAAATCCAATCCAAGTTTTGCACCTTTCTCGAAAGATTATAATTCAGAAGTGTTAATCAAACTGTAGCAAATTACAAATCTCAATTTCAAGGATTAAGTTCTTAATATTGGGAGGATGAAATTCGAATTCGATTTAGTCATGTTATCTCTTGTTCAAATATACTCTGCTAATAATTCTGGCAATGTTTCGAAAATATGGAAAGACACACACATCTCAATTCTCGTTTAATCTAAATGTTTTGGAAGGAAAGATTTGTATAAATATTTTATTTCAAGTGACACTTTATTATAATGTTTAGTAATTACTGATAATGTTTAATAATTAGTGAAACTTTATTAATAATGTTTAATAATAACTATGTATGCATTAACGTAAATTCACACTGCATTTACTCCCCGAAATATTGACATAATTGAAGATCATACTATATTGGCTGGTATTCATAGTCAACTTTTACATTTAAGATCGTCTTAAATTTATCTTTAGATGCTGTACAACTCGTTTCATTGGCTACGGAGTATCTGAAGATAAACTTAAGAAGATCTTATATGTAAGATTTGATTATAAATACCGGCCAATGTATACTTAAAAAAAATGCATATTAAAACAATGCTCCTCTATTCTCTATAAATGTATGTCGCATTTAGACCAATAATTATAATTTATATTCATGCATTATATAACGTAAAAAAATATCATCAAGCTAAGTTGCTATGCGCAGAAAGAAATACGTTTAAACAATGCAGTTCTGGCAGAGCGTAATTAGATTCGAGAAGAAATGACAGTCACTAAGAAATCATGCTGAAAGAGATAAAGTTGTCAAATTAAAACACACGTTTATACCCACGTGCATTCCAAGCCGATCGATTTCTGAGAGCACCCATCCTACAGATCCATCTCCACTACACACCAAAATCCGGAACGGATCAAAGTGTCGAAACAGTCTTAATCTGTACAAGAAATATGACTCATATACTCGATGCGTTTATACATATATGCACCTTGCTACACGTACGATAACGAATTATAGATTTATGATCGATCAGCATATGTGTAAAGATTCCCTTACCCTGGACCTGGTCCTCCATTTATAAGGTCGAACACTTGTGCGGGATTCAGTAATTGTTTAAATCTTCTAAGAAACTTAATACCTTGATTGTCACCAGATTTACTGTTTACAAATACTAAAAGTGGACTGCATCCCGTAGGTCTAACTGCTTCCCAAGCTTCGTCGCTACCTGATAACAATCGAACCACACGTTATTATAAAAGTTTTATATTTAAATATACATGTAAATTGTCTATACATGAAACGCGTGCGTGCGTGATATAATTTATCATTTACAATACAAATAGACAGTGCACGTACCTATACTGTGCAAAGCTGTAGGAGGCACTACACTGAGTTTAGCTGGTCCTAGCGGACACCTGACACCTATGGCAGGTCTACACGCTGTGTGCACAGTTGCTTTGCACCATAAACATCGCCAATCTTGAAGCCTATAAATAATATATCGATTTTGACGAAATGAAGCTTAATTAACTTAAATAAATCAATTGCTTATGTAAAAATATCGTGGGATGTAACTACCTAAGTACAGAGCCACACGTCTTTTCACAGACAAAGCATTTTGAGGACACTGGCAAATTTCCCTCCATCCACTGATGTGGCATCGTGATGTTCTATAAACATAGATTAAACAAGACATGAAATTAAATGAATGTATAAAAAATTGTGCATTCTTAATTTCCTAACATTTGTCGTACAGATGAATCGATTGTAAGGTAAGTTATTAAAAGATATGCGTCCGATTGGAATTATACTTTTATTGATTCTTAATATACTCAAAAATATATTTTTAATAAAATAACATATATGCATACCCCATCTTGGTCCTCAATGATATCTTTTCCGATAGATGCTAAAGTGGTCCACTTGCAATTATTTATTGCTTTTGCGCTACATCTCTTGTGTACCTTGTATTTACAAGCTTCGCAACTAAAACCGTGGGAAGTAACACCTGTAACGATATGGCATCGTAAATTTAATTTTGCCCTACCACTTTAACCAGCTAAATTGTAAGTTTGTTTGCGAGATTAAAAAAAAAAGTTGCTTACCATGTAGGGCATCTCTGCAGACATTGCAATACGTAGGTCTGGCGTGACTAGTCGCATACCACTGATGATTACCTTCCAGCAACTCGGCAGTTCCAGGATCACCCTGAGGACGCGTCTCCGTCGCTGTTCTCAGGGTGTTGAACCACTCCTCCATATCTCTGTTTTCACCACAGAGAACCAAAGACCGAAGCGGAGTTATCACCTAATACACAAGAGACATCACATTGCTACATTACTAATCGTCACATACGTATATAATATGCGTAAAAAATATGTTATATAAGAAGAAATATAATAATGACGTTTTAATGACGTTCCTGTTCTATTTCGTAATTTGGAATAGGATAATAGCGACAATAGTTAATGAAGTCTGCCAACTCACGCTCTGAGAAACATTGTGTATTGAAATTGATTTAAAGAAAACTATTTCTGTATAAGCGAAGGAAAACTCTGGCCTTAAAGATAGAAAATTCACGATAGACTCGACTGTCTCGAGTACTTGTCACGTATTCCTTTCGATTCACCGGTAGAGCATTCTCAGTGCAAGATTATGACTTGAACGGTGCTCCAGGAAACTGCGGAGTGCGGATCAGATGGCAGCATCCCGTAGCTTGTCCGTTTTGTTTTACATTGCATCTCGCAAACGAGAGGACTAGAGCTGGGAACTGGAACGAACTGATCAGAACATTCAGAACTGATCAACTGATCTAGCTAGATATAGGAACGAACTTGACCTCGACTCGCTCGCGACTCGCGACGCTCATTGCAGCTTGCAGCCTTGCAGCTCGTTGCTGATATCGCTGGTAAGGTGGTTGCTATTCGGTTTCGTTGCCTATAAACAATCGATAATGGCATTGTGGCACGAAGACAGGAAGCGATTATTAACCCGGCGAGACTCTCGGGCAAGCTAATTAGAGAGCTGTCTCGCCGTCGCGCTCACCCTCGGTGCTCGGACCCTCGCTCTCGCATTCCTTCCTTCCGCGTGTAAAGGTTAACCCTTGCGGTTGTTGTACCTTGAATCGGGAACGGGCCCTCCGTTGCTTCGACATCGGACATCTGAACCGCGACCGCGACCGCGAACACCGCGATTCGCGGCCCAACGACGGCAACGACGCGACCGCATCCGCGCGCGCCGCGAGCACCGTTTACCGTTCCGGCAAGCGCTGCCTCACGACCTGGCCCCGGCGGCGGCGGCGACAGCGGCGGCGGCGGCACGGCATGTCACGCAATGTCACAAGTCACGAGTCCGGAGTCACGATTGTCACGCGCGACCAGTCGACCACCGACCTCACCGACGACCAACGATGGTGGTGACTGTGGCGAGACACGTCCGGACTCCGGGCGGGCTTGCCGGCTTGACGCTCGCCCGTGACGGCCCGCTACCCATTACCAACTACTTCCGCGAGACGTCCTTCGTCCTTCACCCTTCGCGCCGCTCCACTGACGGCTCTGACTCTGACAAGAGTGGCAAGTGGCTGCCCTATTTCCCATAGCGCGTTTCGTATCGTTTATAAATATCAATAAGTATCCCACGCGCGTGCATTGTTGGCTCGCTAGTTTATTCATTCTTTCTTCCCAGTATTCCCAGTTCCTTTCGCGGCCTCTGCCTCTGCTCGCCGCGCCGCGGCGCCGCGCCGCTCCGCGCGTCACACATACACAATACACGCGCGACACCACGTGCGGTGCGCGGTGCGCCATTGTGTTCGACGCCGACGCGCGCTTTCACGCTACGTCGCTACCTGCTGGCCCAGCTGGCCTGCTGCCTGCTGCTGCCAGTGCCAGTGCTGCCTCGAGTCACGTGCAGTCACGAGACGAAAAAACGCGCGCGGCGAGGCTGTCAATAAATCAGCTTGGCTGCGCCGCGAGGCGTTATCGCGCGCTTATCCGCCACGAATGGCGCGAAGCCCGAATAATGCCTTCCAGCTGGTCCCGGCCCCCCCCGCTCCCGCAGTCCACCGCCCCGCGGCTCACGGCTCATGGCTCGTGGCGTCGTGCCGTCGTGGATAGCAGTCGTATGTATTGTAGGTTGTAGTTATTGACAGGTAGACACTAGACAGGGTGTCGCGGAGCTTTGCGCGCTATCTCCCCGGACGAGGGTCGCCCACGCGCGGCGGCACAACGCACATTTCTCAATTTAAAAAAAGACATGTTACGTACGGCTTTATTCCTATTTCCTCCCTCTAACAATGAGACCATGCATGAACGTATACGTAACATACGTGCATATATGCATGAGTATCACGATCGCGTGGTCGCGATAACGTGATATTGCCCTCCGAGACCGAAATTGCTTTGCGCAGCTTTCGCTCGCTGTTTGCTCTCGTCGATTCTACCAAGATCTTTATTTTTCATACTTAAATATCTTTAATAAAGGAAGATTATTTCAGGAAACGAGAGGTGCGGGGGGGACCCTGGGGTCGCCCCGGTGAGGGTACTCGTCTTTCTCATTTCAATCTCAAGAGGACGCAGGTATATAATATTTACGTTGCGTCGGTATTTCATCTCGTTCAATTTATACAGGGACTAGGGAGTAGGGAGATATCCCTTTCCACGTGGCACGTGGCGATCTAACGAAAGAACAAGTTACGGAAAAGTGGACGATACTTGCCCGATGGACGCGGAATGCCAAATGCTTCTTTAGCTCATTGTCAGAGGTAGGAGCACTGATCTCGTAAACCAGGGATCGTAAGTTCAATTCTCACAGGAGGCACGTCTTTTTGTTCGCCAAAAAGAATTACCAACTTCCGAGCGCGTCAATCCTAATTGCTATTGTCATTTAGTAACGGTTCTTGAATCAGTAAGTTATCAAGCACTGTACTATGTTGTCGATAAGACCTCTCACGTCTGATTTCTCGTAAAAACGACGAGTTCTTTACGTGTTACTCACGTGGTTTCTTCTTAACGTAATTATTCGCGTGAGGTGTATTTTACACCCCAACGTTATATCTCTTATATAATTTTCATTATATTCTCTTTGATGATTTACAAAGAAATAAAGGTTGATGGTATCCTGTATACACATCTTCTAAATCTAGATAACGATATGTGTTAACGAAAAAGTTGTTTATTGTGAAGCACGTTGGGCAGCATTCGATCGATAAAAATGTTTCACTCGGCTAAGTTGGTGGATTTCTGAGGCTGAGGTGTGTATCTTACACCTCACGCGAGTAACGTAGAGTTGAGTGCTCACAGTCACGTAAAGGTTACGACAAAGTTTCGGCGTATCTCCCCCCCCCCCCCCCCCCCCTCTCTCTCAATAATAAAATAAAGCCTATATATACAATATACGACGGCGCGGTATGGACGTGCGAACCCACCCAGCTATTATTCCGATCGACTTGAATCTTTCAGCGGCCGAATCGCGAAAAGAATTCAGCAACGGTAAATCAAACTCGTCCCTCGGGTTTTGAGAATCTATTATGGAGTCGATTATTGGAGGGGTGGTAATAGTGGTATCGGGGTAAATCGGCGCGGCACGGAGAAAGGAGAGAATTATTGACGACGCGGAGGCGGACTCATCTTTCTTGCCGCCGCGCTGGCCGGCTGGCCGGTATTTGCTTTATTGTCGGGGCCACTTTTCCAGCCCCGAGGGTGGCGGCGTAGGTGTTGAATGGACGCATCATCGGAGCGGAACCGAGCCTGTTCGCGCGACGTGCGACGTGTTGAATGCTAGGTAAGTTCCGGAGGCTTCGTGTCGGTCGGTCAGGTGTCGCGCGTCTGCCTTTTGTGTCGTATCCATTCTCGTCCCGTGCTTTCACGCCGCAAGTCGCGATATCGAAATTCGAACGCGACCGGTCTTTGTGCGGCCGTCGCGCGACCACTCCCAACCACCCCCAACCACTCCCGAGGCCGATCTATTTATCGCGCGTTGAAAAAAACTCGCGTTTTCTTCGTCTCGCGTGTCCATGATGTCCTCGAAAGATCAATAATATCAATACGATACGTGCGACATTATACATTGCGATATACAATAATATACAAGAGTCAATACAAAAGTATGAGATTTCTGTTTATTAAACGTTTTTTGAAGAGATAACCTTTATAATACAAGAGTCGTTACGTATTACGGTCTCCTAATTTTTTTTCTTTTGAATCTGGCGTCATAAAAAATTTTGCGTTGTACTGAATTGTTACTTGAAGTCTCTAGCTGCATTATGTTGAATGTGGTCATCAGTTACGTTAGATGTCACACGAACAGTTCAAACTGATGTGTGTGTGTGTGTATTTTAGATACGCGTAATAGACAAGGACTATTTCTGAAATACGAATAGATTTCAATACTCACTTCTTCCACGGTAAGAAATTCAACCACCTGCACCGCCCTTGTCTGTTACGCACATGACTGAAACATACACCAGTTCAAACTGCTCGTGTGACATACTTGACATACTCACGTAAATGATGACAACACCACTCAACACAACGCAACTATATAGAGACTCCAAGTAATAACTCATTGAAACGCAAAATTTTCTATGGCGTCAAATTCGAAAGAAAACTATTAGGAGGCATTACTTTCGTACTGAGACCCTCGTTATATCTACATTATATTGTATACTGTATATACCGACCGTAAAATGCTGTATTATCGTCGCGTTCTCGCGCTTCGCGAAATTCAATGCGGTCCATGTCAAGTAACATGCCCGATGAATCCACTCTCCGTAACCGAGTTTAATTGGCTTCAATCCGAATGCAATTGTGTAGATTCCGAGCCGCTTGGTCGCCAGCGACGGTATTGTTTGGAATAACTAGCGCGCGGCACGACGCGAGAGAGACTGCGCGTTTCCACGATAAACGGATAATTTCCCGGGACGGGAAATTATTTTCCTCGAGCGCTCGTAAAACACGCGTGACGATGATTATCGCTCGCAGGACGCAGCGTAATCGCGCCATGTACCGTGTATCCCGGCCATATAGAGATCGCGGTCGCCCGCAGTGGGTGAGGAACTGAGGAATGACAGAGGGAAGGCATAACGACCGCGGCCGCGCGGGGCATAACGGCGCGGAGGAGGTAATGGATTTTCCTTGTTGGCGCGAATATTCATCCCTAGTCCAAGGGCGAGCGTCGAGCTTACCGAATCCCGGGAAGGGAAAAAGGCCTCCTTCATCCTTTGCGTCCCGTTCAATTAATCATCGTCGCCGGATAACTCGACCGATTAATCATCGCGCGATGCCGCGTGACTGATTATCCCCGTGTCTGTCGAGTCTCCTCTACGCAATTCTACATCCCCTTCGGGGTCTCTGGAATTGGCCGGCGCGGGCGCGACGCGTGAAAACGGACCCGATAGAGACCCTGTATAATAAGAGACTGGCCTGGCCATAAGGCCAGTTTTGTCAAAATCGTACGAGAGGGGATATATATTCATATCACTTTCGCTTTCTCGTTCTCTCTTATATCTCTTTCTCTTTCTCTTTTCTTGCTTTTGACAAAACTGGCGGACCAATCGAAAACTGGTTGTCTTATAGCCAGTCTCTTATTATAGGATCTCTTATAGGACCTAGACCTAAGACCTGAGACCTGAGATGCGCGATGCGCGGCCTGTTACGAGTTACGAGCTGGATGCTGGATCGGCAGATCGTTACGGAGCAGCAGCGCAGCATGCTCACGTTTCTGCCAACTCGAGGAGAGAAATTGCGAGTTTTCTCGACTTTGAGAAAATTAATTTCCTCGAGCACTTGAAAAGCGTGTCGGACCGAGAGATCTCGATCTATTAGCAGTTTTATCGTTATTAATTGTATCGCTCCCACGGGCTTGGATGCCTGAGATATTTAGGCACGCACTCTCTCTTTCAACTAGGTCAGACACGACGCGGGGACGCTCTACTTAATTCATTTAGAACGCGCGGTTCTCTCGAACGCGAAAGCTCGCGGCAACACCTGGATATATATGTATATACGTATATATGTATACGTGGACCGAAAAACTCGCTATAGCTATATTATCGCTCGATGTTGCGTCTCCAGCATCTCTTGTGTTAATAAAAATATGGCAATTTATAAAACCGCGCGAGCCGTAACGCGCGTAATGAATTCACCAACGATGAATGATTAATATACGTTCCTCTCGCGTTGCCAGATAACAATACTGCAGGGAACTACTGTCAGGAATATAATCCCTAACTTGGATGTGTATAGAGTGTTAAGTATTGATCGTGAAAGCCTTTAGACAACGATTTTTACCGCGTTAAGCGTTAAGCCGATCTAACGATAAATTGTACGTATTATATTATAATAAGATATTATACGTCAAACAAATCGATGGCGCGATGACGCCAATAAAAAGTGTCGCAAAACTACGACTTTTCGCGTGAATTCTGTCTTTTCATTAACGACGTCGAGATGTATTTGCATTCAAACGAGATGATAATTAAAAAGAAAGAAAGGATGGATGAACCTTATCGTTTAGCTTGAATACTCAAGGTACTTTTTATCGATATTTTACAAGTATTAGATGAGCGAAGGTAAGAAGAAAAGTGAGGGCGACCGAAAAGTCGAGCAAAAGCCATCACTTCTCGGTTCCTTCCTTCCACCTGCGTCATTCCCCGTATTGTGCGACAAAAAATAAGCTACGTTCTCGTGATGGTCCCCCGTCTTTCTCAACCCCCTATGTATTACTGTGCCATACATATTTTATGAACAAACGTAGCCTCTGGCATAAGCCGAGAGAAAGAGGGAGAGGGGGACACCACGTCACGCAATTCCGGCGCGTGCGGGCGACGAGAAAACGAGGCCGACCGCTCTGAAAGCTCTGAATTCTCAATATTGTGTACTGGATATGTTGCCTGCTTGTGCGCCGCTCGCAACCGCCGCGCCGCCGTGACCTTCTGACCTGGAAATCCATTCCATCCTGACGCGAGCTGCCGAATCCGCGGGGCCGTAGAAGCGGTGGAAAGATCGATCATCCCTTAAATTACCGTAGTATCTTCGGCCGTGTGTTACGACATTAAACGAAGATGTCAGCATCTCGCTTATCAATCCAGGGCTACTGTCAGATCCCTAGCGATGATATAGATGGATCCCCGGATCCGGAGATCGATAGACACATCTGACGGGTGTCTAAATTTCGCTTCGTTGAACACATATAGAACAGAGATAAATCGGAATTGCAGTCGCTTCTGGCAGATTTTCCCCATGTTTTTCCTTCTGTTGTATCTACAACTACAATACGCTTCATATGATTGTACGTCGAAATTAACGTACCTCAGCCCAAAGATATTTCCAGCAGCTTTTACAATTAGTAAGAGATATAAAATGGAGAAGCTCTTTTACCCCCTCGGGTGAAAAACGACGTTCTAATACTTATCATAAAAAGGGTCAGATATTCTTAGGTCACAGACTCGATTTCAGGTGTTTGACTCTCGATTATTCCGCGGTGTCATGGGTTAATGCAAAAACGCTTATAAGCTTTCTTATATTATCATCCCTATGAAAGCTCAATAATTCGTTCATCTTACAATAGTAAAACAATGGTATTACTCTTTAACACAGAATTATACGATTGTCTGACTGAAAAAAGCATTACTTCTATTCGTTACGTTGCAACGATCAGAAATATCAATAGCAACTTATTCTGTGAGTTTTCTGCGGATATATTTTCCTACAATAGAAATACTTTCATACGAAGAGGGCACGAAAAATATTATAACGAAATAAAATGTCAACGTTTTTTACAAAGACGCCAATGCTCAGATCCAATAAACTCAAAGACAAGGATGATTTGGCGCTTCTGAGAGAGAGAGAGAGAGAGAGAGAGGGAGTGTGTGTGTGTGTAAATAACAAATAAAAATCGTATTTTAATTGCGTCCTTGCGGAGTTTCGGATGAAGCAAAGGCAAACGCCAAAATTGATCGAATGTATAAGCCGGCACGTTAGTGATTTAATGCGAAAGCAAATATTAGATTGTAAGAAATAAGTCGAATGAGAAAAGGAGAACGTCGCATCCACTTATGAGCCTGATGTCACGTGCTGTCCAGTGGCAGTGATCTTTATCAGAATATTATCCCCCTTGACCCACGGGTGTAATCTAACGTGTCGTGGTACGAATTTATCATGGGATCGTAAGCCGAGCTCTGTGTGTCCTCCCCCTCTCTCTCTGCCCGTTTTCCACCGCCCTAAAACCACGCACTTTAATTAGCAGCGCACCAACCGCATCGACCATCCCCGGCCCCATTTATGTCGCGACTCATTACATTATTCTACATACGCCTCCGTCTATTTTTAGTAGCACGTAGCGCGTGCAATAAGCACCGCTGGCTGGATCTAAGCACGGTCTTCTGCATAATGGAACGCGCATATTTTGCCCGGGAGGATACGCGGCACGTGAAAGGTCCTTCCGCTCGCACGCGGATGTGGTCACGGCACATAGACGCTTGGCTCCGCATCATTACAGCTAAATATACATCGAGCAAATGGAGCAACAATGTATATATCACGTCGAACGTATATATTGTATAACGTATACATATATAATATACGTTACTGCTACCTCGTCTGTTTTTCTTTTGTTTTTTTATTTTATTTTTTAATTTTTTTATAACGCACAACTGCCTCTCACGCGCGGAACCTTTACGAACGCAAACATTTTCCTCGTTTACCCAATAATTCTAATGCAAAAATAGAGCAAAACTGCATGCACTTTTCGCTTTGGGTACGTGCTCTTCAAAAGCGCAACGTGTAGCTTTTACAGCTTTAAGAAGAGACGTAAAACGGTCGTAGGTAATTACAATTACCGGTTTTTTAATGGACGAACGGTGTCGTGCGCGAAAACCCTGACGCGGCTGAAAGAGGAGCGACCAAGTGGCCGCTTATTCGCCGAGCACGTTGCAGCTGCATAACTGCGACAATCGCGGTATTAAAATTAATTAAGCCCTGATTCGCGCTGATTATACAGCGTTGCCCGGCGCGCTTAGCGAATGACACTGGATTACAATACGGCAAATTGTTCCGCGACCGCGACCGGCGTGGTGCGATGGCGCGGCGCACGCGAAATATAGCGCGCTCCAGTTAATCGCTCCAGTTAATCCCCTTATTCGATAAATTCGATTACGGCACGGGGTGGCGCGGCGTGGGGTACCTCAGCTATTCGAGACATTTCGAGGGCGGACGAAATATGAAAATTTCACGTCGCGTCGCCAGTTGTGCCTTGCTTCTACGCCGAATCTCACCCATTTACAATGGACACTTGACCTTTGCATCGCGCCACGAGTTTCCGATCCCTGTCTCCGCGCCCTGCCGAATGTGGGTCGTGGCTAAATTACGGTCCACGACGCATTTAACCAATATCGAGATGAAATCCTGGAATGCGTTTATTTTATTCTGGCCGTTAAGAGTTCGTTTGTGTTACTTTCTCGAAATATAATATACGTGCGAGTGGCGCGGTTGTATAGGTTGTATTACAGTATAAAATAAATAAATTTAATTTTATCAAATTAATCTCGTAATAAATTCCACAGTCTTTATCAACACGTTATACGCGATAAAACATTCCCTCGGATAACCGCCGCTCCATTTCCATGATTCGCAATGGGCGGATTTTATACGTTGATATATACGAACGTATGAAACGTGGAAATAAAATAAAAGAAAGAGAAGGAAGAGCTCCTAAATTATTAGCGAGATAAAATCCTATAAAATTTTTAGAAGAGAATAACGCGTTGGGAAAATATCGTGGGTTATCGGAGATGATAATAATTTTTGTCGTTAAGTAAAGCTGAGCGTTATAGAGAAATATTTATCGAGACCGATATTTGAGACCGAATAAGGTTGTCCGAATAGGGTGGATCGTCGCGTTGAAATGTGCGGGACGGCATGAATATATGTTCTCGGAACAGAGAAAAAAAGACGAGATAGGGGCGAGGCGCGAAGCTATATCGAGGCCCTTTTTATACTACGCGTACATTTCTGTATACATATGTAGGTCTATACGCGTTCGTGCGTAGATTTCGCGTTACCGTCGTATGTGTAAAAACGTGATATCGTCGGGGTGGTGCCGGTGGCCGTCACCGAATAAAACATCCGGAAAATTGATCGACCCATCATTAAACTATGTTATACGCTCTACTACTACTACTACTACTACTACTACTATTTTCACTTGTTTGCGATCAATAAATATGTTTCGCACGTTCACGATCATTAAGAAGCGTTTATTCCTTAATCCTTTCGTAAATCAATTTTTAACGATTGACATTACATCCAGGAAGAGTACGTGGACGCGACGTCATTAATTAATCTACGTCGACCGGCGGCGTCCAATTAACTTGACTGTCCATGAAAAAAGAAAGTAGTGACAAAAAGTCTAACGACAAGCACGAATATTCTTTTCTTCCACAGTCGGGTAATCTGAATATAATTAACGATAATCCTACGCATTACTCTTTACTTTGTATAATCCGCTCTTTATATTGGATCTTCTGATAAACAATCGCCTTGTTATCTCGTTACTATTTTAAGTACGTCTTGTGGATCTTGTAGAAACCAGGTACACACGAAATACACGTGCACAGTACAAAAATTAATAATATAACCGACGCTTGTTGATTAGAGCTTTAATAATTTTCTACATCCTTCTCCACGTGATCCCGCCGCGACGCGCCGCGCCCGCGCCAGTAGAATTTCGTAAAAACGTTTGTGGCTTAAACAATCAACTGTCAGACTAATGCAGCGATGCATAAATAATGTGATTAAGTAATCGTATCGTACCAACTAGAGAACTTACACGTAGGGGGGAAAAATGACGGGGCGCCGCGCCCGCGGCCACATGAGGTTCGCGAAAACAGATTTCAGTACGAACAGGGCGAAGCCTATTACAAATTAGATATCTCCAAGGCTAATAGTACGCATGCGTTTCCCTTTCGATTTTCTGGATTACGTTGTTACAACTTAAAAACGTACTCGTTGTCGACGGACGACGGACGGACGAGCTCTATCGGCGACGTAAGTATATCGTATATCGGATCGCGCACACGTGTATATTCAGCCTGCACGCGCGACAATGTACGTGTGCGACCAGTGCGACAATAGATCGCGCGCGCGGAATTATATCTTACTTACATCTCTCGAGCAAGTGCTTGCGCAAGAATAAGAGGACGGTAGAGCGAGAATGAGCAAGAATGAGCAAGAAAAACCTCTCGTCCCAGTTATGTGAAAATAGTATTTTAACGGTACGTACATCGCGTTCACAATATTCATAATAAAGCGCAACATCTAAGTAAATATATTGGCCGAAACTCGACTAACAATAAAACTTAATTTACTTTGGAATAGATTAGCCGGTCTTGCGGAAAAAAGAATCGCGTAACGCAAAAGAAAGTATCTTAACAATACTTAATTTATTCCGTGACATTCTCGACGTGGCATTATGAACGGCGCTCCTCGCTGCTGACGTTTCACGCGAAATTAAATGTATTAGAATTTTCCGCGAACACCACCACACAAAAGGCGCTCACCGAATCTCTGACGTCAGTATATATGACGACGTCGCTCGATGATCACAGCCTGTGGGATTCCTGCACCTAGTTGAGAAAATACCATAACGTCAGGCGCGGGTATCCGAGACGACGTGCCGATTACGCTTTGCGGCCGCACGTTTAAATGTGCGATAAACATGCGCGCATTCGAGAGCATAGCGCTTTTCATAGCGCTATAAATAAACGCGACATGTAGGTGGTCCGTTACGTCGCGTCGATGCACCGCGCACCCGCGCACATCCAGTAGTCCAGAAATGTCTATTTATTAATTTAAAACATACATCGCGGATTAAAGGCCCCCGCGCAATGAGAAATATAAGGAAGAAGGAACAAATATTAGCGATTACGGATAAGAAATCAGGAATAAAGCTGCAGAGATGAAGCATTAATACACGGCTTCCGATAGGTTAAAAATCTATTGCCCGTGTTCTTCCCCGTTTCCGTTGCCCGTGTTTTTCATCGCGCATCCAGCTTTATTCCTCTCTCTAATTTCTTATCCCTAATCGCTAATATCTGTTCCTTGTTCCTTATATTTTTCATTGTGCGGGGGCTGCACAATATAACACATCAAGTCGCCTTACTTATGCGCTCCCTTAATTAAGCGTAACGTAAAAAAATATCTGGACTGCTAGATCTAGGCGGAGGGCAGGAGGGGAAGAGAGAATGACGCGAAATTTTATCTTGGCGACACTCAAAGCGGATTAATGAGTGACGACCGGTCAGATAATCTTCCGAATCGCATCTCGTTCGTCACGTCGCGCAAATTCAAGAGCAAGTTCGCGCGGACGCGCGATTTAAATAGCTCGCCGTATCATTCTGGTCGGGGGATTTAATTGGACGCCCAAGTGGCATGAGGCTGATGGATCAATATCGTAATTAAGAGTTTTCCCGAAATGGCATTCTCTAAACACACACACACACAGAGAGAGAGAGAGAGAGAGAGAATACGCGCGCGCGTCTAAATCAGTATACTCAATTCCTGGCTACGGTGTGCGCGTCAATAAGGCCACTAAAGTCTCTCGCTGTGCCGTAAATGCGGTTCACTTCCTACAAAGGGGGTAAAGCTAGACCAGATAGCGATGTACTTTCTTCGTCGAAAGGGCCGCGCTCTGTCGCTTCGCCCTTTCGGATCATCCGTCGTCGGAAAAAAGTTGGACGAGGATGCCGGCGCGACGCGGCGGGCGCGGTGTTGCACGCGTGGAAAATTAGCTGCGCCGATAAGGTATAAATAAGTTTTAAAATAAACGCGGTCCGCAAATACCTCCGTAAAGTACGTAAAAACCGTAAGAACAATTGTAGCGTATGAGAAGAATGTCCCCTCTCGTGCGGCTTTTCCCTTCGTCTCTGTCGCGTCGCGTCGTGGAGAGGAGATAAGAGATCGAGACCGTCGCCGCAGCTCGTTAACTTGTTTGCGGAGCCGCGGTTCTGTGCCCTTATATATTAAGCACGTCGACACACATGCAACTCCGGCGTATGTCCTACGTGCGTTAGCGCCTTTACGCGTCACGTATACGGAGACATTACTCATCTCAATTCTCGTAACACGATAACAGTTACGATACCTTTCACAACTATCTCTGCGTCCTGCATCCTCTCTTTATCTCCCGTCAACGAGAACGAGATCTACTACGGCATCTCAAGTTCAAGTGTTTGGCTTATTCTGCGCGTCGAGGCTGACAATGAATGGCAGGGTTGGATTTGCCCGTGCAACACATTGCCGGGGATACAGAAAATTACGGGGAATCGCTCTGCGGGATTTCTAAAATTATCTCTCAGCGCGGTGGATAAATGATATAAGGAAAAACACCCTCGACCCTCGATTATGGATACATATATACATAGACATGGATATTCGCGTAAATTTTGCTGACAATTTTGCGGGACGAGGATCTTTTTAAAGTTGTATTACAATAGTAAAAATAGCCAGACCGATTGTAAACGACACACCATTCTCGTGGGCCTTTATGTAACCCTCGCATCCATCTTCGTTCGTTCTACGTTCGCGGAAGATGGATGTGTAGCGGTAAAGCTCGATTATTTCCTCGCGTTCCCTTCCTCTGTTCCCCTCCTCGACCACTGTGTTTAATATTCTATAAATTCTGCAAGAGAAACGTGAAGCTGATCAAGTTTGCGAAGCAGCGAAAATTCTAAAGACATATCGATGGATGTTTCGCACAATCGGCGAATCGCGAGGACATAGGCGAAAAGGGACGCACCGCGTCCTTCGGTATATACGAATATACGTCCTAGGCACACCATACACCACGGCACGGCGTACCGTCGAAGTTGATTCTTCTTTCTACTTTTTACGACAGTCGATCGGAAAAAGATGTCGCGCGTCGTGTGTCGTGTCGTGGTCGCAAGTTCTACAGCAGAAAGTGTCAATTGATAGCGCGCTTGAAATTTCTGCTCGTTCCCATCGCGGAGTTCTCGACTCGAAAAAAAAAGTTAAAGAGCGACGTTACCGGACGTTACGATAAGGAATAACACATACAAAGAGGCTGTTTTAACACACCCACGGCGCGGCGGCACGGTGCGACATAGCTAACGTAGCAATTTTGCGACGCAATCGCGCTCGAATAACGCGGGGTTACGTGGGAGATATCGTTCACCGGCAAATGCGTAACGTAAACGGTAACATAAGTAACGAGCCGGGCTCGTCCCGTGAAAAGCAGCACGAGCAGCACCGACGTTAAGGGTCGTACTTTAGCGCGAGACGTCCGCGTCGCCCGTAAGACGCAATAATCCAAAAGGTCTCGCGAGGCAATAAAAGAAACGAGGACGTATTGCGACGAATGTTGTACGTCAACGGATTCTGCGGGGGAGACATTAGGACATAGGGTGGCCGACTCGAAGCTGTCGCCCTCTCGCCCTTTCGCCCTCGCGGACTCCGATCATCTTCTCCCCGCTGACGGATGCACGAGATCAAAACTCGATCTCGTGCAACTGGGGCGCGTCGCTCAACGCGAAACCATCAAATTTCCTTCCGAGTCACTCGGCAATACGGAGAACAAGCGGCGTAAAATTCGAGAGAGGTGGCAACGCCAAGTTACCCTGTATATGTAATGTATGTATACCCATTCATATATGTATATGTAATATGGTATATGTACATTTCGAGCGGGTCGTTACGGTATACAGTGTGGAGAACATTGTAAAATTTTACGAGAAACTTGCCCGGGATATGTCCCAACGGCGAATAGCGTGACTCGACCCCGAGCTCCGGGCTCAACTTCGCTAATGGTCATTAAAATGCCCGGGGGTGCATCACGGATATTACCTGCACGCCTGCACGCTATTATTACAACCCCTTATCGCGGCTGGACGCTCGTTAAAAATTTATCTCTACTCGCGCAACGAATAATTATCTCATTTTCTAAAATGCCTTTGTAAGCTTTCTTAGACACAGCCGGAAGTGCTAAATGAGATCTGGGAGCACTGCGTAAAGATATACGCATATGTCTCAAAACAGATGACAGATGCATCAGCATCGCGCGCGCCGTCTTTCAGTCGCCGAGCTTCTTTTTTGGGAGCCAATTTTTTGACAATTTGACAATTTCATAAAAATTGGAAATTCTTCGACGTGCAAAATTATATTGTTGACTCGTAAAATTAGAATTTAATCCGAGGGTGAGAAAATTTAAATTCAGCCAAGATTGACCGAGAAATGATTAACGATATCCCGTTACCTACCTCCTAAAGCTATTTACAACTGAATTATATATCCCGACATTGAAGCACAGGAACGATTTTCGTGTTCGAATGCTGCATTTAACTCGCTGTGTCAACATTTATAGACAAATTCTAGGGCACGTTAGTGTCCAAATGTCACAGGCTATTTCTTAACGCGTGGACGCTGATTCGGTCGGATCGAGTCGACTCGCGGGTCAATCGCGGCCGCGTTCCGAACTTGTACATCCGCGCGATAAACACCGTTCTATACCGGGGACCACTTCGCACGTGGGATCGATTGGACAATCACTCTCGCTTATTAATAGAATTTAGAGAGCCGAGACCTAGAAGCCTCCGTGATAGATACTCGAAGGGATCCGGATAGCGCTAATCCTCTCTCGTTTACCTACCTACTCTCCTACTCTATAACTATTTAAAAGATTCTATACATGTAATACTTGACTCGAAAAGTTTTATCTCGAATCAATCAGTATAATTAATGTTTAAAATTATTTATTAGTTTATTAGTTGTCACAAGAGCATGCTGTGTTCCGTCCTTTCTATAACTTCTGAAATGTACCCGCTTTATACACCGCTTCATTATCGATTCATTATCGACAATAAAAATGACTGAAAAGAAACAATTTTTCTCTCATGTGTAGAACGAAAAAATGTGGACTGACCCGCGCGTTACTCTCTATAGTCTCTAAATCTATATCATGTCCCCGCACCCCTTTACTCATTCGCGGCTGCGGTTTCGGCGCACGGTTTCTTGCTTTCTTCCTCGCGGGCATATTTAGGTCTCCCACGGGTCATCGACCCGCGAGGATGCTCCGCTTCATTCCATCACCCTCGTATACATTGCACCTTCCTTCCTTTCCTCCCTCCCCAAGTATCCCAGCCTACGTCATCGTGGACCATGTACTCGCCTCTCGTTTACCCTGTCGCCTATATTGCATTAGCAATCCCCGTCCAGCCCGTCCAGCCCGTCCTCCTCCGAGCCGGAGGGAGGTAGGAAAGAGGACGGGAGAAGATCCATCTAGAGAGTTTCTACTCTCTTATAGCCTCGTCGGCTCTGTTTACCTACATCGTGCCGCTCTATCGCTCGGACCGAACTGTATAAATACGCCCCGCTACACAGGCCGATGCTGCCAGCCAGACGCAACACTGAAAACCGAATCGATACGGAAAATGATTCTCGGCTGGGTACACATCCGCACGCGCCGCTCCGTGTTGCCTCTCCACCCCTCTCTCTCTCTCTCTCTCTCTCTCTCCATACGGCTCGATATTTCTTCCGCTCTGTATATACCCATTAAATTCCTATTTTGAGGGAAACTCTCCGCGCGCATTTCCGAGCTCGTTTACCCTGTCTATGATTTATTACCCGCGCGCGCGAGAGCAGGTACACTGTCGCGAGAAAATTGTATTTGTAGCAGCAACTTCTGAGAAATGGGTTTTTGGAGAGAAAGTACGAAATACCTGCCCAAGCGGAAAATTTCGTCACGTGGCATGTAACGCACGAGCTGACCGAAACATGGACACCGACCTGCCCGCGAGTTCTTTAGCTGTACACGTCTTCTATCGTTAAAGGTACTCGTCGATAAGGGTGAAAGCGGATCGAATAGAAAGGAATCGTTGTAGAAAGAGAGAGAGAAAGAGAGAGAAAAGGAACGAGCAAAAGGGATCTCCGGGTTGAGCCGAAAACAAGTTTGGAATAGGAGCGGCGGTTAATAAGACAAGACACCGGAATTAGAGAACTCAGTTCGGCCCGAGGATTCCGTCCGTCCGTCGAGCAGTCTGTTGTTGTCGCAAGAGAAATTATATCGTCGGCGATGATATAATAATGCCGGGCGCGGCGAAGAAAGAAAATTTAACAAGTTCTCTACTCCTCTTAGGCCGGGCTTAACGACACGAGAAATTATTCACGAAGCTAATGGCACCGACCATCTACCTAAATCTACCCCAACGCCTAATGCACTTGGCTTAAGTCCAGCCCGGGCCGATCTTAGTCTGACCGGAAAAGAAATGCAAATGTAACGATATATATATTATACTATACATCTTACAATTAATTGCATTTTGCGCTCATGGCGTCTTAATCTAATAATTATTTTAAAGACTCCCTCGGAATTCCACGATCGACACTCGTGTTTTACGACGTTTCACGAGTTGCCTCGTGCCGCGGAGCATTATGTCGCCTTTTCTTTTTTTATTTTTGCAACACGTGCATCAGGCATCAGGAAAGACGTTATTGCGCGCTCGAGCTCTCCTCTTTGGAGGCGCGTTCTCTTTGGAATTCCTACTGCGACTGAGAGATGTAACCGGGGATAACAATCGCAGGTGTTGGGATCTGAAATCCGTTCGGCGAATTCATTCTATGACGAGCGATATTGCATCGTCGCGCGTCGTTCGAACGTGCCACATTCAAGATGCGAGGGCCGAGGATCCGAGGATGCGATCCGCGCGGGCAATATCCCCGGATAGCCTCGAGATGTAACATCCCTCTCTCTCTTTTTCCCTCTCAATCCTGGGTATTTTGTATCGTTCCGCCAGTCGTCGGAGTCTTTATCACTTAAAACCGCAGCGAATCGACGCGAAATTTCGTGTCTTTGAATTATTCAGAAATTATACAGGATATATGCCCACGCGCGCGGTTGCTTTTTCATACCGACGATATTAAATATACTTGCATGGGCCGTCGCACAAATGAAAAATTACTACGATCTAACTGAACTTGAATGGAATTTCGTCATCAGATTTAATTGCAAAGAGATGTAATGCCGAGAATCCTCCCTTTGATCTTTCATAGGTTACAACCGTACCCGTGATACGAGATACGGGATACGGGACGGCAGAGGGAAATCGAATTAATCGGGATTAGTGATAATCAACGTCGGTGTAACGTCGGGCTACAAGAACTCCGCGCTCGCGGAGTTAACCCCGTTAAATCTCCTTGTTTCGCTGATTCGTTTTTTTCCTTTCCCACTTTGCGAAATCGTCCTTCGATCGATCCGCCGACGTCCCCTACCGCGCGCGGGACCAGCGTCGTTAATGCCATTATGTAATAAGGATCGCCCGATCGCCCCCACGACTGTCGTGGTGTCGTGTCGTGTCGCGCTGTGTGGGAATTGTCATTTATATCCCGCGTGACAACTGCGCGGGAGAAAACGCGATTATCCATCGTCGCTTGCGAACGACAACGCGAGCGGCTCCTGTTACGTTCCCAATTCCCATGCAACGTTAATGTTAGGGGAAAAAAAAAGAGAAAAAAAAATTATCTCGCGTTGCGTCTGTTTTACTCGCGAATATTAATCGCTGACCTGGCTTGAGCGTGACCTTGGCGTGGCGCGTAATATCGAGTCGTTAAAGCCTCTCCAGGAAAAACCTGATCGTCGGAAACCTGCCATTTCATCGCGCCTCGCCCGCGCCGAGAGAGTTAGCCTTTAGTCGAACCGAACCGTCACGTCGCGTCGCGTTACGTCAGTCGCCTTTAATATGTACATTAATTTTCACTGCATCTACGTAATAGCAGCCGCGGATATTAGTGTTTCTCGACTAGTAACGCGCACTACGCGCGAATCCGATATTAAATAGAATGTAACAGTCTGAATGCACGTCCTCTCTAAATTACGAGTACCCGCGAGTACCTAATGCCTCATATTTATTGGCAGCTCGAAATATCGTCTACATTCCCTAAAGAGACTCCTGGCAAATCTACGTCCGATAATCGGAGGCCCGAAGAACAGAGGGAAATCTGTTACCAACCCGTCGACTCCGCGAAAAAAATCACTCGATATCCTTAAAGATGCTGTCGGTATCCCGTTTCGAACACGGGTACACAGCCCAGTCTGCCCAGTTTCTTTTCATACGTCCGTTAAGTGCTTCCACTCGACGTGTAACGTGTAACGTGCAACGTGTACGTGTAACACGAAACTGCGTTTCGCCTCGAATTTACTGGTGAGAACGCCCACGGTGAGATTGGAGGACACAGGAGAGGACACGATCGGCCAGAAAGAAAACGAAACAAGAGAAAAGAAAAGACGCGAAAGCGATCGGTATCTTGGCATTCTTGGCCGCGAAACTACAAATACAAATGCAACCTTTCCTCGCGGGAACGAACGTATAGATACATCAGGATTCTCAAAACCAAACACGTTACAATAAAAAAAATGTTGTCACAGTGAATTATCTTGACCATTAATAAGCAAACAAGATACGAGTCAATTTTTTTCAGAGAAGATCAAATAAATTTAAGTGTCGACGCTGAAGCGCGCCACGCGCTAGACAAACAGATGTTATTATATTTCGGACTTTAGACATACGTCGCTTATTAAACTTGGGCGATTATACGATGCACGTATAGAGTGTCGTCGTATAAGCCAATAATATTGAGAAATATTGTCGACAGGTGCTATTAAATTATTTCAGATAGCATGGAATTTGTGACCTAAGCCCTTTTAAGCGAGCGTATAAACAATGCACCCACCCATGCAACGCTTGCCATCAGTAAGCAAGTTATACGAATAAATCAATATCGGGAGGCACATGCTAGAAAGGCCAATATCATTTTGCGCGGCCCGACGCAACGCGCGCGAGAGAGGGAGAGAGGGGTGGAAGGGAGGGAGGGAAGGGGGGAGGGAGGGAGGGAGGGAGAGAGAGAGAGAGAGAGAAAGAGAGAGAAGGGTAAATGTCCCCTATATCTAAACTCTAAACCTACGACATTTCCTGCCGCAGAACGTAATATAATAATGGTGACGCGCGTGTAAGATTGATGCGACCGAATTGATAATCCCGAGAATCGAAAAATGTCAAGGGTGACTCCCACGATTTTTAGGAATTGTATTGTACGTCTCGACATGACGATGAGAACGGAAGAGACGTAAGTACGTGCCTCTTTGTAAATCAATATTCTGAATTATTAGATTATTACAGACATTTCGAAACGAATAACCCAGACGAAAGACGTTCCATGAAAGAAGGACCGGTACTTATGTCCTTTTAATAGCATCAACGGCTCGTAAGATTCCTTTAAGTCTTATAACGTTAAGGAATCAATCAAGGTAACAAATTTATAATACCAAAAGATTGCGACGCGATCAGCTTACGTCGTCGTCTTAATGTCTTAAAAATAAAGAAGAATTAATTCCTCCAGACTCTCCAGAGCGTTGGCTCGCTCTGCCCGTACTTGGAGTGTCCGCTTGTTACTCGGGTACTTTTCCTTCGTACAAAGGAGAAGGAATATCATATAAGCTGGATCCAAGCTCTAGTTCCTTTTATGGATTTAAGGCTTTAAGGTATCGAAAGAGACTCAAGGAGCTCCTCTCGCGAAAACTTTCGACATCTCCCCGAAGTCTCGTATAAACTTACGTACTTACACACGTCGCGTTGGCGCGGCGCGGCGGCGTCGTCACTCCCGCTGCCCGCGGGCCAACCAAATTTTAGTCAACTTGTACACGAGTTACTTTTTACGCGCGTTATCCTCGTTATTCCCCGTGCTTTTCATGCTATTCCTGCGCGCGTGTACGTGCAAAGCTCTTTAAATCTCCATCTCTCGTTACGCGGATCGCGTGATGCCGGGCACAATAGTTTTCTATATGACATTTCGCTATGGCATTCGTGCGAAATGTACCCGAGTTCGCCCGCACGAGCAACATTATCCCATGCGAAAACGAACACGAAGGTAGTAGGGTTAATAAAAAAAAAAAAAAAAAAAAAAAAAAATTGGTAAACGATGAATTCAACGACGTTTCTCTCCTCACAATCAACTAAACGCACAAGCGAGATGCATAACACTTTGTTTCGTTGTCCATGTAGGTGCTCGCGCGTACTCGTGTTTATGGATAAAACACCGATTTACCGATTGTTAAACGCCGGCAACGGATAATCGAGCACGTTCCATACTCGATTACACTTTACTCGGAGTAATATAATATGCTCCATGTAAATAACAAATATTGATATTCTTTTCGGTGCAATCTCGTGACTGTAAACTCGTAATCAATATCCGTCAGATTCTTATTTGTATTATAGTTGCGTGCAATCCTCGCGATCAATATAATCTATTATAATTAAGTGAATGGTTATGTGCTTAATTTATTAGGCACTCCTCCCTACTGTGACGGTGGTAGACATATATAACATACAATATATATATATGTATGTGTGTGTGTGCGCGCATAATTCCAAGTTTTTGATAAGTAAACTCGCGGGAAAGAAAAGAGCGGCGGGATGCCTTCGATAAAAGTTTTGATAGACGCGAGCTTGTTCTCCGAATTAATCTGAAGGGAATATAAGATATTTTGGTCGATACTCCGCTGGTACTAATTAAATCGGATCAAAATCGCGATACTTATCCTTAATTAAAATAAAATTAATATACGATTGCGATGCTGATATCTCGATCAGATGTTCGCTCTGGCGCTCAACGTTCGCGTTGAAATCAATTTCAAATTTAATGGTGCGTGTCCATCTGCGAGTAAAAACTCTCGAGAGTTTATGGCAAATGGAGAGTACCTTTAGGTACTCTGAGGAGTATGCCCATGTGCAAGAATCACTCACCATAAGTTAGGACACGTTATTAGGACGTGTGCTAATTAGAAATTTTTAATCGAGCAGATTTAATAATGAGCCCGAAATCGTTGGCAAGTTAACGATTGACGGATCGGCTCCGATCGGCCGGGCATCGTCTGATATTCGCTACGTTTTTCTACTGGCGCACAGTAGACGAGTCACGACTCGTGATTCACGAGTCTGACAGGTCTGACTTGACAATGAGACCTGTACAGCCGGTACTCCTGTATACAGTGTACAGTCGCAAGAAGACAAAAGTATTCTACGTGGTTGCATACAATTTTCCGTTTTCTCTCTTTTTTTATTACTTTAATAATCAATTATTCCAAGTACGTTAATATTTGAAAATCTGTATACGTTATTATCTAACTCTACAAAAACTATATAATAATAACGAAGCTACTGAAACTTAAGCGCCTTCATTTTCACGATGCAACCAAGCAAAAAGTTGCTCCCTTTATGAAGGAAAAAGAAAAGAAAAAAGAAAAAAGAGGGAGCAAGTTTTACGCTAGATCAATTTCCTTTAGCTGCGCTCTGTCCTGGCCCTCTCCTCGTAATCTATCATGTGTGCTGAGAAAGAAAGTCGGAAATCTGAGGGAAACGAAACGGGTTGCGAGCGAGCTGAGAGAAACGGGAGTGTTGTGCGCGCGAGACTGTGAGGTGCGAGATGCGAGATGCGAGGTGCAAGTCCCGGGTCCCGGGATGCGTACTCACGTGGGGTTCTCTCCGATGCAGCGTGGCGCGGTGCGTGGCGAGGCGAGGCGAGACGGCGGATGGTAACCACGTCGGTCGCGACGAGGCCGACCGGCCAGCCGGACGGACCGCCCGGCGGAACTGCTGCGACGCGCGAGTCGCGAGCAGTCGCGAGCAGTCGCGGGCAGTCGCGACGCTGCTCTCAACTCTCAACTCAAGTCTCAAATGCTCTCCAAGTGGTAGCTGGTAGCGACGGCGCATCGCGCCCCGGCGACGTTCGGCGACGTCCGACAACGTTCGGCTGTCGGTGTCGATGCCGCGCAGTCGCGCGGTCGCGCGCCACAACCACAACCGTGAACCGGCGCGGGCGCACGCTCGCGCCGTTTATCACTTATCACTTATCACTTATCACGCGGTTGAACCACTTGAACTGGCTCTTTCTCTTTGATGGCTTTCTTCTCCTCTTTTTCTTTCCATGAGAATGTTCTAACCGAGCGCGAGCGTGACGGTGGTTTGGTCGTTCCCAACCGCGGCAAAACGTGTCTCGGTAACGGCCGCGGCGTTGCGACATAGCGCACGCGAGATTCCGAGATTCGCTTCTTCCTCCGTCTCTCATTTTACTCCTCTTCCTCCAGCTTCTTCTCCACTTGCTGCGAGATAACGTGCCGCGCGCGTCAAATAACGTTCTCTAGTTCTCTCGTTTTCTCCTATCGAGACTCAAGAGACGGTGAGCCGGAGAAACAAGAGGAGACTTGACCACTGGACTGACTTGGAGACTGGGACTGGAGCAGAGCAGGGTGAGCTACAGCTGCTGACATCGCGCGGCGATCGCGCGAATGGCACCAGTGAGCAGAGCACTACTGCACTCTGCACTACTCACCGACCACTGTCGCGCGACAATCGGCGCGCGGCGCGCGGCGCGCTGAAAAAACGAACATATTACGATTATATCGTTTGTATATATACCTATATATATATATCTAACGCGTGTAGAAAGTTAATGGTTAATGGGGGCGAATTAATATCTCACGCATCCTCGACTAAGAAAAATTTCATATTATTTAATTTCACTCATATTCCACGATCACATTTAAAAAAAAAAGGAAAAAGAAAAAAAGGGCATCGTCAGTCCGTAAGCGGCGCTAACTTCAGGCATCGCACCGCACTATCGAGAGTATCGAGTATCGTAGCGGCAGACGTCGCAGGACTCGCAGGGCAGGTGATCGCACTGATCGCGGGCGGGCCGCGGGGCGATCGTGATTCGGCCTTCGCATAGTTCGCATAGTTGGACAGTTCGCATCGTTATTCATTCGCATAGATAAGTAGGCGATAGGCTACGATCTACGATCGCCACGACAGGTGAAAATAGGTGGGATTGGGATAAGGCGGATAAGGCATCGGGAATCGGAAATCGGAAATTGGAAAATCCGATAGTGACTGAGGAGTGAGTGGAGTGACAGTAGTGAGACGGTCAGTGGCGGTAAAAATTGCTGAAATTTCGTTTGTCACGCGTCAGAGATCAATAACGGTAGCTTAAGTTGTAACGTAGCGAATAGCGATTTAAGCGATTTCAAAGTTCATACGCTGGACGAATCGAACATCGGACTCGGACGGGATCGGGATCGGGCGAGATAATTAATCTAATAATTTTCGTGCGACGCGTTTTGTTCGTTACGTTCATCAACCAAGGTTATTCTTGCAGCCATATGTATGTATATATACTCCCCTTGTCCCCTTGCACGGTGAACAAGTTTCCTTTCTTTCATGTTATTCTCGCAAATCGGATCATTGCTAAATGAAATCGACGTACACCGTACACATGTGTCTGTAAAATAAAGAGCCATTGAGCGAGAGAAACTCGGTTTTTGAAAAAAGCTACCGGGCTACGATCGTGTGGCATGGTGGCAGTTGGCAGGTCGCTAATGTTGTGACAGTCAGAACCTAACCTGTTGACCTGTTGACCCGTCGAAAGTTCGGAAGCGTTTCCCGCGGGGAAAGCGAGGAAAGCTTGGCACAAGTGTACATACAAGGATCAAGGGTGTATAAGGGTGGACATATATTGTCGGTTGCTCATCGACGAAAATGAGCTCGCACCATCATCTGACGTCGTCGTCTGGCGAAATTAATCACATTCACGTTCTCTCCGAAGACATGGGATCGGTTTATCTCTCTGAGGAATATGCCGATGTGACCATAGTAGTGGCGGGTCAAAAGTTCCGTAGTCACAAGCTTATTCTTGCCGCGCGTAGCGAGTACTTCCGAGCTCTGTTGTTCGGCGGCATGAAGGAGTCCATGCAAAGTGAAATAGAGCTCAACGCTTCCTCGTTGCCTGCGTTCAAAGGCTTGCTCAAGTACATCTATACCGGACGCATGTCGCTTACTAACGAGCGAGATGAGGTACCTTGATAATATTATTATCATCTTTAGGAACCATACGTAGGATCGATTATCTGTGTTTCTTCTACTTTGATTCTCTTTGTTACAGGTCATTCTCGATATCCTTGCATTGGCGCATTTATATGGATTTATGGACTTGGAAGCAGCTATATCTGATTATCTCAGAGAGATATTGAGCATAAAGAATGTATGTTCAATCCTGGATACCGCATTTTTATACCACTTGGAGTTTCTGACTAACGTTAGTATTATATGCGCATCTTTACTCTCCTCTCTCTAAAGTCTGTCCGTAGCGTACCTTGTAACTTGTATGTATGATGTATGTATATAAAATTAAGATTAACACGTGATAATTTATTAATTAGCATGTGATTCGTTTTCAGGTTTGCTTTGAATATATGGACATACATGCATCCGAAGTCATACAACATGAGAGTTTTCAACAGTTGAGCTCATCCGCTCTAACTGAATTGATATCCAGAGATTCCTTCTGTGCGCCAGAAACAGAAATTTTTTCAGGTGTACGATCATGGGTCAATGCCAATTCCGATGTTAATCCAACCCAAGTGCTAGGTACGTTCCGAATACACGAATAACTACGCGCATTAAGCACGCTACTCCTTCGGAACTCGTGCATAAAATTATTTACGGACGAATAACTTTTACAGCTCAATTAAGATTGAGTCTAATTCCGTTATCGGATCTTCTGAGCACCGTAAGATCATCTCAGTTAGTATCGGCAGACGCTCTGTTGGATGCGATCGACGTACAGACGCACACGCCCGACTCAAAACTTCCCTATCGTGGCCATTTGCTCATCGACGAAAATGTTGCGCATCCGTCTCACGGTGCTCAAGTGTTACAAGGAGAAATGCGTAGCTTCCTACTTAATGGTGATACACACAACTATGATATGGAACGCGGTTACACTAGGCACACTATATCTGATACGGAAGAGCATGGGATTCTTATTAAATTAGGATCTCAGTATATTATAAATCATATAAAAATGTTACTATGGGATCTTGATTTGCGATCTTATTCTTATTATATAGAGGTACGGCCATTTTGCAGCAACAATATAATATTATATGATAGATATTAAGCATTAAACACACGCGCACACACACGCACGCACACGTATATGTTGCAGATAGATATATTTTCTCTTATTACTTTATGATATATTTTATTAAAGGGATCTATGAATCAAAAGGATTGGGTCATGCTTGTCAATCATAAACATTATTCTTGTCGCAGCTGGCAGTTTTTATATTTCGAGCCAAGGGTAGTACTTTATATTCGTATTGTAGGAACAAATAATACAGTAAATAAGGTGAGTTTTCTAAACTATACATACATTGCATACGTTCTCGCACGTGCACGCGCGCGTATATACATCTATCTATCTATCTATCTATATACGTACATATAAATGCATATACATATAACTATGAACAAAATAACGCGAAATGATTTAATAAATATTTAAATATAACAAATACACGTATAACGTATGAGGGTGTATAAATCTATTGTAACAATTCGATGTTGAAACTTACGTCGTTTTCATTCGATAGGTTTTTCATGTTGTCAATTTTGAAGCATACTACATGAATCATGCAGTGAAGCTTTCACAAGGCTTGATTGTACCCACAAAAAATATTGCCACTACCGAGCGAAGTGCGTGCGTTATTGAAGGTGTGAGTAGGTAAGTGAACGTTACTGTCTCTACTTAAAAATAATATCCAATATATACATAATATTGACAATTTTCAAGTTTCATTTTTTTTAATTAGGTCACGTAATAATTTATTGAATGGAGACACATCCACTTACGATTGGGACAGTGGTTATACGTGCCATCAACTCGGCTCTGGATCTATTCTAGTGCAATTAGGCCAGCCGTATATGATAGAATCCATGCGGTACACGTCCTGTTTGTGTGCTCTAACGTGCTATAACGTAACTGTATTTGTTTCTAACTGTTTTCGTATTTGTACAGATTACTACTTTGGGATTGCGACAATCGCTCCTACTCATATTACATAGAAGTATCGGGCAATGCCTGGAGTTGGGTATTGGTCGCTGATAAAACTAAGGAAGCTTGTCGGTCTTGGCAGACGATACACTTTTATCCGCCCCGTCCGGTAGTTTTTATAAAAATAGTGGGCACTCACAATACTGCAAATGAGGTACCTACCTAATCAGATCACGTGTCTCAATACATTTGTATGGAACGTACCAGGTAAAAATAATCTGGGTGTTTACAGGTGTTTCACTGCGTTCATTTTGAATGCCCAGCGCCAGTAGATGACAAATGTTCAAAATCGCCAACGCAAGAAGGACAAACGTCAACGTCATTAGATAGTAATACGTCCTTATCTTCTCCACCTCCACCACCATCACCACCTCCTCCTCCTCCTCTTCCTCCTCCTCCTCCTCTTCCCGAGGTAGCTACGGAAGCAGTTCATATCGATAGTGATGAATCGTAACTCGAAAAGTAAAACTGTCTGCATATGATGATGAAACACGAGTGACAGCTCTGTCGATCATCCTGTAGTTGCTGCTCTTGTTTGGCGATCTAGATGAATTTGACCGATTCGTCAAGTGACCTCAATGCAACTTTCAAGACTGTTCAATAATAATCATTCAATATAAGATTGTAATTAGTCATCTCGTTTTCTCGTTTACGAATTCTACTTTTATCATGCCGATTACTTTAAGTATAAGTGATACACGCAGCGGCTGCCAATTTTAATCAACAGTATAGCACGTAGCTACTTTTTTTAAACACAAATGTTTGTAATACGCGATGAAGATTTATTTTAGTATTTATTTTCACTTTCTAGTTTGGTATATATAAAGAATCTTATTTTTGTACGACCACCAAATGATTAATGTATCTAAAAGCGCATTACTATTTAACATAATACGTATCCCTTTTTTTTTATATGTAAAATTTTTGGTATTACATAAATCATATAATTGGTTTTTTGCTTTTTAAATGCTTTAATTATCAGTTACTACGAAGATCATAAAGTATGCCACATAAATGATATTAGGTAATATGTTAATTGTTAAATTAAAAAATTAAATGTTAATTATGTTACATTAAATATTAATTATATTTTATATCATATAATAATATTAAATATTAGATAATAATATATGAATATCTGTAAATATATTTAGGTACGCAATACTTAACTCTTACTACGTACTCGTAATCTTTGTCAATATCTTCTGCAATATGATGTACTAAACTAATTTATGAACACAAAAAGTATTAATTTATTAATATTGAGCGTACCGAAAAGTCAGAAACTTTCTATCAGTCGAATATATATGATTATAATTATGATGACAGAAAAATTAAGGATTTCCTATTTTCAGATATACTTTACGCTAAAACGTCATGATAAACGAAACGTGATAATAAATTGGCAGCTGCCATAAATTGTTTTGTATAGAAGCTATCTTTCAATTCTATGTTACCAAATATTTTATAAGCGCGCGATTATCTATAATATCAATACTCTGTTTAATATAATGGTGTCTGGTTTTACAGTATTTCTCATCGTACAAGTACCTTTTTTTTTAGTAGGAATTTTCAATACGATACGAATTTAACCTTGTGTGTGTGTGTGTATATATATATATATATATACACATATATAATTCATTATTTTTCTAGTCTATGTATATTGGATGTAGCGTGTCTCGAGAATTTGATTATAATAAATTATACGGAAAAATTCAGTTACGACGATCAATAAAATATTCCAATATTTTAGAACTCTTAGTGACTCATTTAACGTTATTTCAATCATCATTCGATTATTATTGGCTACTCACATTTTTATATCTGTTAAAAATGTCTTGTTAAAAATAAATAAAATTCATGTTAATTATGTATCTTATCTTCTAACGTACACACATTTATCTTTAAAATGTGATACTTGTCATGTTTTTCACATTAATTTTGCTAGTGGTAAACGAATTATAAATACTCGTGTATCTGCGAAACGAATTTTCTTTATGAGAGAATCCATCCGTCATCGATAGAAATTCATAAGAAATGTGGCGGATTGTGAAAAGAAAATGCAAAATATGTAAAAATATAAAAATATTTATCTTTATTCCTTGTTTACTCGGTGGGTCTTGGGCTTCTCTTTTTTCTTTCTTTTCTCGATCGAGGTAAGGTGCAAAATCTCGCGCCCGGAAGTCGTCGCGAACGGAAACTCGGGGTGGCGACAGTGGCGCCTGGCGGTGGTGGCGGCGATGACGACGAAGACGGGGAGTGGGGAATACGGGCACGGGGCAAGTAACAACGGGCGCCATTTTGTTCGCTCGTTGCGTCGCAATCGCAAGATTCGTAAGCGTAGGCCACAAACAGGCGAGGTTAGCGAGGTACAGCGGTACGCGATACTGACAGCGGGGACAGCGGTATAGCGTGCAGCGGAGAGATAGTCGTTCCGCCGGGGGAAAAAAGCCGTTTTCTAGCAAAGCCTTGGGACGCACTTGGTCCTTGCTCCTCTCTTCTTCTCCTCCTCCTCCTCCTCCACCTCCTCCATCCTCTTTCCTCTTTCACCCCCTTTTCCGCGTGTCTTTCTTTTCTCTTGTTCCTCGTCGAGCTGCGGTGCAAGCAGCAAGCAGCGTTGATGATTGGGATTCCGCGGGACGATCGACACAAAATCACGGTCAAGATCCGCAACAACATGAAGAGGAGCTCGAGTCGCGACACCCCGCCTCCTCGTGTCAAGCGGAGCCGATCTTCCATGGGACGGTAAGACGCTTGCGAAATGCGACAATGCGACACCGAGCTGACCGAGCGGGTCCGCGAAGGCCAGGGGAGCTCTCGTCTCGACTCTCGCTCTCGCTCTCGCTCGTCTCCCCCGATGGCAACTTCACGCGCATCTCCTCACTCTCCTCAGTCCTCGTCTGTCGTCGTTGATGTCAAACAAGTTGCGTTCAACACGCGACCTCCTGCGCCTTGTCTTCTTTTTTCCTCTTTTACTCTCCCCGCCCCCCTGCCCCCCTTGCTAGCTTCCGCTCGTCGAGATCGTTGATCTGCATTACGATGATGGTTGACATGTGATACGTAGCGTCGATGACGCGCGACGGATTCTCTTCTATTTTTTTTCCTTTTCTTTTCTTTTTCTTCTCCTTTTCCTTTTTGTGCGCGTATATGGGTGCAGGATGTGGTTGCGTTACATGTGCGGGCGTAGTCCGTCGAGTGGGCTGGAACCTAGAACTACCCTTCCGTCGCTACAGCTGGCGAAATGTTTATGCATCTATAGCGACATTTAACGCGTCTCCGGGAAACTTGACGATGGGAATTCTTGTGATTTCTCGGCGTTCGTTCAAGTTGTAACTTTCGCCGCGCGAGTATTTTACAGTGCCTTAATCTCGCTGCAGTTGTCGCAGATGTAACTTGGGATGTGGCATGTGGCACGTGGCACGTGGTTCATTGTTGCGTGTCTGTATACGTTATGCCTGTGCTATTAAAAGTTAATATGATCGTATGATTTCTAGGTACGATGACTCGAGCGACGAGCGTATCAGTCCGGAAAGGATTCGGCGGCGAAGCCGAGGTGCCAGGAGTCCGAGTCCGCCGACGAGGGCATCGTCTCACGCTCGCTACGTCGAGTCCAGCTCCCATCGCGACGAGTATCTACGGGCGTCGCGCGACGTGCCGCGAGAGAGACCCTACAGCTACAAGGTGCTCTGCGTCAGCTCCATCCATCCAAAGGCCAGCGACGAGGTGATTAAGGACACTCTCTACAGGGAGTACAAAAAGTTCGGCGAGTTCTCCATTCAGATCTCGCACGAGCCGGACGAGCGGGTCGCTTACGTGTGCTTCCGAAGTTCCGAGGACGCCCGGGACGCTAAACACGCGAAACCGCGCATCATCATGTACGACAAAATGGCCCTGGTTGAGCCGGTGTACGACCGACCCGAGACTTACCGTCGTCCGCGGTCGATTACGCCGCCGGAGTACGAGAGGTACTACCCACGGTCGCCGGGACCTACGGACCGACACAGACCGCTCGAGAGATACGAGCGGGTGTACGGGCCGCCAGTCGGCCTGCCTCCTCATCGCGAGATGCGCCGCGAGACCATCCCGCCGCCGCATCACGAGTTCGTCCGACCGCCCATACATCCCCACGGGCCGCCCCACGTTCACCCAGGCCCGCCCCATCACTACGGGCCGCCGCGACACATGATGATGCGCCATCCGGTCCATGGATTCGAGCGAGTGGAAAACAAGAAAGACAAGTTTCCCAATTATCTGCACCACGTGTCGCCGGAGGACGACCCTCTAGCGACCAGAACTCTATTCGCCGGTAATCTCGAGATCAATATCACGGAGGAGGAGCTGCGCCGTATTTTCAGCAAGTACGGCATCGTCGACGACATCGACATAAAGCGCCCACCGCCCGGCACCGGCAACGCGTACGCTTTCGTGCGCTTCCAAACCCTAGACATGGCTCATCGATGCAAGGTGGAGCTGTCGGGCCAATATATCGGCAAGTTTCAGTGTAAGATCGGCTACGGGAAAGCAACCCCGACCACCCGGATATGGGTGGGCGGCCTTGGCCCGTGGACCTCCGTACCCCAGCTCGAACGGGAGTTTGATCGGTTTGGCGCGATAAAGAAGATCGATTACATCAAGGGCGACAGTAACGCTTATATACTCTACGATTCGATCGACGCCGCGCAAGCAGCGGTCAAGGAGATGCGCGGTTTCCCTCTGGGCGGGCCGGATCGCCGGCTGCGAGTGGATTTTGCCGACGTGAGTCCCAACTTTGGCTTCAAACCTAGATCGTATCCCGAGGACAGCAGCGACTTCAGCAGACCACGCCCGGTCGACTACGAATCGCCGTATGATCCCTATGGGCCTGACGGCGAGTTTGGATACGGGGCGAGAAGCTTCCGCGGTGGCAGAGGTAATGCGCCGTGGCACGACAGGAGAGGAAGCGCCCGAGGTGGTTACAGAGGCTCCTATCCCGACGGCTACGTCCGCGACGAAGCCGACTGGCCCAGTAGAAGACCACCGCCCGAATTGGAGTACGAGACTCCACGTGGTCTGAGAAGATCGCTCTCGCGCGAACCTGGAGTCGACAGATCGAGATCACGCTCGCCGCGCCGACGGCAGATGGCAGACTCGGACTCCGATTCGGAGAACGCCCGCACCGGAATGCTGTCGACGTCCCGCACGCTTCCAGACGTCGCGCGCAAATCGATCGCGGTTTGGCAAGGCGCCTTGATCCTAAAGAACTCGCTGTTCCCAGCCAAATTCCACCTGACCGATGGCGAGACGGAGATAATCGATTCTCTGATGAAGGACGAGGAGGGTAAGCATATGTTGCGCATTACGCAGCGGCTGCGTCTCGACCAGCCCAAGCTGGACGACGTATCTAAACGGATCCAAACGTCGAGCTCGCACGCCATCTTCCTCGGCTTAGCTGGCTCGAGTACCGCGATCACCAGTGACGACGCTAATGTGCAAACGCGGCCGCTGCGAAACCTCGTCTCCTATCTGAAGCAGAAAGAGGCTGCCGGTGTCATATCGTTGGTGAACAAGGACACGGAAGGCACTGGCGTGCTCTACGCCTTCCCACCCTGTGCATTCTCGACGGAACTTTTGAAACGCACGTGTCCTAGTTTAAGCGAAGAGAGTCTTAAAGAGGACCACTTGGTGATCGTAGTGGTCAAGGGAGGTAGCGCCTAAGAAAACCTTAGTATCGTATCTTGTGTCCGTATTTTCATATCGTAAGTGCGAAGATTCTTCAACGTGCAACTCCCTTTAGGGTCTTTTCCATTCTGATCATTTGGCAAGGAAATATTTTTCTCAAAATGGATTAAACGAGAAGCACGACATAAACTGCGAGATGAGGAAAAATTTTTAATTTTTTTCGTTGAAAATGTTTAGCGCCGCAAATATGTAAATTTTGGAAATTGTGCTGCACGCGGTCCAGAATCTAGAGATTTGTGGCGGTAAGTATTTTATGTGGAAGAGAGAAACTGAAAATTTTTCCTCCTTTCATTTTTTTTTTTTACGTCAAATTATATAAATGAATAATTATATTGTTAATGTTTAAGTATTGTACATTTCGCTTAGTCCATTTTCGAGAATACTACAATACTTTCTCGCCAAATGATCATGGTGGGAAAGTCTCTCAAACTGCTGAACAATGTACAGAACTTGTGAGAAGAAGAACTTGTGTTTTTTGATCGATGTAAGTATTTCGTTTTCTACTGGCTTCCAGATATGAATTAATCTCATGATTATAGACAGAATCGTAATGGTGCTTTGATACTTTTTCTTTTCTTTTTTCTTTCTTTTTTTTTTATACGAATGTACATTGCATCGACATGAGAATGTCGAGTGCATTAACGTTATATCCTACAATCAGACATGCGATAAGAACTGGTAATGCCTGATGGCAGATTTGAGTTTACCGATCTAAATAGATTTACACGAGAGATTGTGTGAATCTCTACATGCACACGTAAATTCGAACGTAGGTCGAAATTAGGCAATGCGAGGTTTTATTGCGCATTATTATGAATATTTGATCCTTGTATTGTACAGTTGTTAAACTTAATGATAGACGAGGGTGATTGTGAAATATTACTGAGAGATATCGCGCTCTCTGTATCTCTTGATACGGTAATCTTGATTTGTGATATATTTTTCCAGAATTATGACTACTTCTCCATAAATGCACATCATCGACGTTACTGCTAATTCTGAGAGATTAGAGTACTTATTTTCTATCAAAAAACACAACTTTGATACCGTTCCCTAGTTAGAGATTTTCATCAGGTAGCCGCGATTACCAAACGGTAAAGTTTCCATCAGCAAGATCGTTAATGACCATACTGAATATTATTGCAGATATTGTGTAGTTCTCATTATCGCAAGTGATGCTATATAATTACTTTAAGGTGTAGTATAAGAATTTATTTGTATTATATACATATACATACATTATCGACTATACGTACATATTAGTAATATTGTGCACAGTTCTTTCACATTTGCAGACATGCATATAATTATATATTAATCTAATTGATTTTATTTCTTGGCCAAATGCAAAATGAATGTCTTCTTGAGACATATATGTGTGTGTGTGTTGTGTGTGTGTGCGTGTGTATGTGCACGTAAAAATAGTTAAACACGCGGTGAATATTCCGCTTTAAAATTACGAAAAGAATTTCTTTATATAATTCTAGATTTCAAAAATATCAAATCTTGGACATTTATATGTTTTAATTGCTATATATATATATATATATACATACTTATTTCAAAGCTATATATACTTATAAATTATACTTTGCTAAAGAGGATCGTTTAAAAGTAGAGTCCTTTGAAGTCAATGCCAGACACATCGCGTATCTGACCGTGCTGTAATGATATGAGAACACACATATAAGTCGCGAAAACAATTTTCATAAAACCGTAATGGCAAAAAAAATGTGAAAGGCCTGGGTTAGAGTATATTTGATATGGAAAATTTATATAATTAACCGTTTTACGACTTATTTCTGTAGATTTCTTTTGTGTGGCATAACATTTAAGTGATTGTGCAGTAAGTAAAATCCGTGAATGTAGTTACAAGTTTATAAAGTTTGGACTGTGCCCAAGAGTGAAGACAGTGAGGGAAAAAAAAAGCAAATCCAGGAAGAGACAGAAATCTGTTTATCGCAAAATAAAGTTTGTCGTATCTGTGTTTTCGTAATGCCAACAGCAGTTTGCCTCTTTTTCAGTGAGGACTGGTTGGTTTCTCCTAAAGGACAGTGTTTGGTGGCGTTAACAAAAAATGAGCTCTGAGCATGTGTCTAGTGAAATGTAAAGAAAAGGAAAAGTGATTGTGCTCCGCATTCCGGTATGGAGGAGAACACCCGAACGCGGTGTGCCTGAAGGGGATATTTTTATATTCCTTTCAGACATCGCGGGAGGGTGAAAGGGGGAGGAGGTGTCTCTCTGCCATACTCGAATGCGATTGAAGGTGCAGTGGTTAAGTATATTTAGTGTTTGAACGGAAAACAAAATAGATGCAGTTTATGTAGAGAGAAAAAAATTACATGTGTCAATTTTCTTGGTACCGTTCTTCACCTATCAAATACGAAAATTCTCGGGACGTCGTTCGGATAATGTTAAATGTTGTACAGTGATACGCGCGATTCTACGATGAATGCTCCTACATTTGCGATGTGGGATCCGAGGAACGTAATATTATAAAAAGAAGAAAAAGGGCTTTTTATCAGACAGATTAGGGCCAATAAAATAATCGGACGTTCACGTTGAGTCGATTAAACTCCTCGATTGTAAGATGCATGCATGTGCCTGAAAAATCAATTAGACTGCTTTCGATCTTGACGAATTTCGAGTTTTGTATATAAAATTCCATTTTTTGCTCTCGTTCAGTGAAGTTTACCGTGCAACAATACATGGTGCTGTGATATCGATCGTTCAGCAATGACAATCTGGGCGGGGGTGGGAAAACGATCAAAAAACGCGACTATGTAGTGTAGGTCGTTAACGTTCAAGTGTTTGTGTTGGTTAACAATCATTTTTTCACGTTCTCGCGCGGGAGAGCAGGCTGTCAGCTGTTCATTCTCATCTCATATACATTCTCGCCCGCGTATGAGAGGATACATATATATGCCACACCACACGCGCACACTCTAGAGATGACCGTTGTGATATTTTGTGTTTTCTGTGAATTCTTTTGTGGATTTTCCCAGAGGGAGAAGTAGATGAGGTCGCGAGTTAACTTTCTGAACGCGTCGATTGTCGAAATTATTCGTACGGAGGGCGAAAAGATATAAGAATCGCCTGCGACGTATCGAGTAACAAAATTGTGCATCTGGATGTAGTATCGCGGAAGGGAGAACTGTAAGGAAGGGAAGAATAAGAACTGTAGGAAATAAAAGACAGTGGTTTGACGGGCGAGAGTTTGAAAAGAGAATCTGAATCTTCTCTCGATTCTGTGTGCGGGGCAAGTCAAAGTGAGTTCTATCAGTGGTTCACTCCCGGTTCCGATATTCGTCAAGTGTTGTGTTGCCCTTCGCCCAGCGTCGCGAGTCGCGACGCCGCGCCGCGCGGCATGGATTGACCGGCCACCTCACGGTTGAGCTTCGTTCTGTGTAAAAAAAAAAATAGAACAAAGAAATTGTATAAATCTGTTTCAGAATCCAATCGACCCAATCCGCCCACGGAATGGAAGGCAGATATTCGCTCGCGCGATCGGAGATCATCTCTATTGTTTAATCCACTGTATCCAGATTTGAGCAGAAAAAAAAAGAAAAAGAAAGGAATAAATCGCAGACCTAAGATAATTTCATGCCAGTCTTCCTAGTTTCTCACACAGGTGTTACGCGTGATCGGCGTGACTCGTAAACTTATTCGTCGCAACTTTTATCGTCGTGCAAACGTCTTCCGTTGACGCCGAAACGAAGCGAGATAACCTAACAGGTAACTTAGACTTAGAGGTTAAGCGCGAATACGAATTACGAAGATGAGTGATGATCGACGCGCGAACGTACAATTTCTACATATGTATTTTAATCATGGTGGATTCCACCGATTTCATGTTAAATATTGTCCTTTATTAACAAAAACAAAGATGTATGTGGGAGAGGGAGGAACAGAACGAAACGACTTGTCACTTGACGGGGTCGGGGGACGGGGATAAGCAGTCGATACTCGAATCTCGATAAGTACAACTCGATACCAGTCGATAAGCCGAGACAGAATTCACAGATTATACAAAAATTAGCGTTGTTTCTGTTAAAAGTGAGAGAAACGCGGATGTTTTTTTTCTTAAAGAAGAATATACAGGTATATTTGTTTTTGTGGCGGCTTTCGTCTTCGCCGTCGTCCTCGGAAATCGAACGCGCTCCGAGTCAGTCCGGGTGCAAGTGGTGCAACTCAAGAGGATATAGAGTGCGCAAGACGCGCGTTCGGCGCGAATACGCTTCAGCGACCGGCGCGTTGTAACGCGATGAAAAAAATTGAGAAACGAGTTGAAATTGAAGATCTAGGGCGATCTCGACCGCGACGATATTTCTATCAACTTGTTCGGTGTCAACCGACTTCTACTTGATTGCTCAAAGCCGCCATTTCCATAAATCTGCCATTTGGACTTTTTAAATTTCGATTTGCACGCTCAACAAACTCAAAAACTCCCATGTATTAAAATTCAGATCATGCTTATGCAGATAATAAAAATAAAGGATTAAACAGTCAAGAATTAATAATTCTATACGTCATATCAAAACAGGACAAGTTGCTTGATTAGTTATTATTATATATATATTACTTATCAGTTAATATTATATATCATCATTGAAAAATTAATTATAAGTTAATTGTCGATCGAGATTGGCTTAAACTTTAAACTTAAACGATCGTCTCGAAATTGATCACCGCCGCAGCATTCTCTTGCTCGCAGCTCCCATACGGAGAACGGATCCTGCTGTACATTTCACAAAAGGAGACAGAGACGACACTTTCATTTCAGACATCATATTGGATAGTGTGTGTATGTGTATATATGTATATATATATACACACACACATATCATTTTTCATTTCCACAACTTTTCGTAGACAAAAATTAACCGTCGCCAAATCATGTGATTGAGAGAGACAATCGATGCTTTACTTATAAAAATAAGGGAAAAAGAAAAGGAAAGGATCGCTTTCGTCTTAATGATAACGGCGTAATCACTATCGGTAACAGGAAGAGACGTTGAACGTGTAAATCGGGATATCACGTGTGCGCGAGGGAGAAAAATTATATGTGCACGTTATGCGCGGCCGCTGCCGTTTTTTTTTTTCTTTTTTTTTTACCATCATACATGTAACAAAAATACACACTTTCAGGCAAACCTGCTTTGAACATTGATCGTGCGTTGTTGCAAAAGATTATTCGAGAAGAGTAAAGCTAATTGGCTGATTCCCTTTCGTTTGCGATCGTTACCGCCTGTCCGACATTACGTGCGCATCGCGAATATCGGATATTTCTGATGCGTATGTCTCTGTCTATGTGTGTGTGTCTTTTTTGAAACTTATATCGCTAATCTGAACGTAACTACGTTGGACAACAAATAAATGTCCCGAACAAAATTATGAACGGTTCCCCGTTATCGCGTATTCGGTTGTCCTCGGAAGGACGTTGTTCCAGACTTGCGAGAGTGCTCCGGCCTTTCTTGCTTTAAACGAAGAGCTTTAATTAGAGAGCAAAGTGTTAGCGATACGTTGACAGTTTACCAGCAGATTCCAGCAGAATCTGTCATCTCATAACTATTTAAATGTGTCATTCAAATGATTACGAAGTCAATCTGATGCCATCATATTCCGTTAGCAGATTTTATCACATCGCCGCTGGCACTCTGTAATCAACAAAATTTGTTTTTCGATCTGACACTATATGGGCACGAATAGATTTAATATCTCTTCAAGGATGGATTCTTTTCAAGAGATTTCACTTTTTAGTTATATTTGATTCATTTAATTTAAATCCATAGCAATTTTGTGTGTGTGTGTGTGCGTGTGAATAAAGAAAAGCATGAAAAAAATTGAAAATACTGTGGTGAATATTGTTCGCTTTTTTCTTTTATCAATAATAATAAAATTTAAAAAGAACTGGACGTATGGCACACGTGTGCCAGTGTTCCTAAAAAGAATATGGAAAAAGTCAACTTCGCTCGACGAATTCATAAATAAAAAGCAACGAACGTGCTGGACACTCAGTATCTATAATTAATTCAAACGTCGGCAGGGAACAAAAGCACAACATGTAACTTCGTTAGTGAAGACGTTACGCATGTATGTAAAGTGTAGTTATGTTAATTAATTATGTAAAAATTGTCAGTCTCCTCGGAGTGTTGAATATGGAAGGCCGTGTTTGGTTCGAAGATAAATCCCTTACGAGGATAAACCCCTCAAGGATATTATGCTCGCATTTGTTCCTTCTTCTTCTTCTTCTTCGAGCGTTCTTCGTTTTCCAAAAATACAGACACCGATAATTGAAATATGACAAAGACGACGCAACGCGACGCGACGGTCGATCAACGTTCGGCTCGCATTTCCTTGGTTAAACGACGTAACATGTATATATATGTCTTGACACTCTGCTTTTGTTGATGCGACCGCTACAAGTTTTCTAGAGATTTCACGGTAACGCTCTAACGCGCAGTTCTCATAATCTGCATACTAAAGTGGAATTTAATCTCACACGGTAAATTTCGGTCGGCCTCTATTCTTTTTCATCGCTTTATACATATACAACGTCGAATATGTCTCTTTCGCCTTTTCGTTCTCTCCACGTTCTCTCAATTCCTACTCGCTCGAATTATCTAGTATATAATAGACGAATATATCTACATCTAGTCTCATGCTAACTCATAAACAAAACTATATCGTCTCATGTACATATTTGTATTATATGTATACATATATGTGGGTGTGTTTGTGTGTGTGTGGGTGTTGGGTGTTTTATCAGTCACAAAGTCGTCGAAACCAAGCCTGAGGGTAATTTGATTCGATACTACGATTGTTTAAAGATTCAGTCGTAGCGTTATTACGGGCGCGTCGCGTATTACACCCGTATTACACGCAAAAGGAGCTTAAAATTGTAACATTACCATTAAGCAAGTATAAGTAACAAGAGCGCGCTGAAACTTCTTTTTTTTCTTTTTAAGTATTATCGCAGGATCGGATTGAGAGAGAAAGAGAAAGAGAGCTCGATCGAAACTGATCGGTTTCCTCGACGATCTTGCTTTTTCAAACGGAACAAGAAATTGTTCCGAATATTGAGTCGTAGACTCTGATATGTTTCACAAGCTGCATCATAAAATTCTTACTAAACGGCCTCTGTGAAGGACCCGTCAAAAGGTTGATTCTTGTCACCACGGTAAAATGCTATATCCTAAACGCGAATTTATCGCTTTTTATATTTGTGTTATGTTCTATTCCGAGATACTTGGACTAAAAAGACTGGATGATGGAAGATCAGTTTCTCACGTCTCTCACAATCAGTTGTTCAGCGCGGCTCTTGCGAATCCGAGGAAAGCTTCTCTCTGTGAGCACCGTGTTTCTTAGAACGGGTAAATCCGCATCGTCGCCGCATCATCCGCGACTGTTGCTTGTTCCGCCTCTTGCGACAGAAAGGGAGGATAGCTGAGGAGGAGCGACGGGCGAGAGCCGTTCGTGGAAAGAGAGCTCCGACTCCAAAGTCCAAGGGAACGTCGGCTGCTAATATCCTTTGCCTTCCGGTAGAATCTCCATCCGAGAGACATCTCGCTTCTCCTCGCGCGCGCCTCTAGGCAGCCCCAGCCCCAAAACGTCGCGAATTACTTAGTAGACCATTCGATGAGGATACTGGTAGCTTCGCGGTTGGGAGCTTAACCGCAGCTGAGCGGCCGAGTACGGATCGTAGCTCTGAAAGTGCAAAAAAAGAAGGCGTTTTTCGACCATTTTCTTTCGTCTAACTTGAATTTCTTCTTTGTGCAAGCCCTCGTCGAGTTTAATTCACCTGCGTTCGCTTCTTGGACACCATAAACCTCTTCTGGGGATAGTACGCGGCACGTTGAGGATAAAGGAAATCGTATTGCGGATTAACATGATTGCCGTATTGCGCGGGGTCTTCGTACTGCTCCAATTGCTTTCCGTATTGCTCGTAATAGCTCGGCGGGTGAGTCCGGACTATTCCGATGTCGGAGGGCGACAATGTGTCGTAGTGCCGCGAGGGATACACCGGCGTCAGCCACGGGAGAGCTAAAAAAGGATACAGAACTGACGAAAAGACAGATATTATCCTCGCTAAAGAAATTATCATTGTTATCCTTTGATTGTTTTTATTTTCGTGCAGCTGAGTTAATCGTACGTATAGAATCGGAGAGTCATCAACACGAACCGTTTCTACCGTCTTCCTCGTCAAGGAAATCGCCGTCGTCAATCTCGTACTCCTCGTTAGGGTATTTGCGCCAGTTTCTGTTGGTGGAATAAAAGTTGAATCGCTGTATTTATAGCGTGTATTTAATATTTATAAAGATGTAATGAATTTTAAAGAAATGTCGCCGATCATTACCCGTTACGCTGTTCGTTCTCCCACAGTGACAAGAGAGTCAACATGTCGTTAGGGTTGATATCCAGAGACAGCTCTCGCTTATATCGCGGTTCCTGATAGAACGGGACGCTGAAAATTCAAGCAAAGCAAAGTTAGTCCTGTAAGTACCTGTTTCATAAGACAACGTTTCAGCAGGTCTTCTTTCGAGGACTCGCAGGGAATTAAAAAAAAATAGTTGCGTACTATTATTCGCGGTTCAATCAGTCATGAGTCACTTTAGTGACCCATCGCGATAATGCTAAACAGGTGTGTGTCTCGAGGAGAAACGACGATCCAATCTCGCGCTCGCGGGTACAAAAATTGTCGTCGTTTTACCCCGCGCGACCGCAACGTACGAATACACGCTTATCGTCTCGCAATCTCATTTCGGAATCGCTTCGTGAATTCGTATTACTCCCGTTGTTTGCGCGACATTTATATTTCAAGATTGATCGATGTTTATCCGTGACGCAAAAGCGACTGACGACAATCACCAACGACTCGTCTCCCATCGAGACCGCACGAGACATCCGCGCGCGCGCTATTGTTCTCCAAAGAGGCACGAACAGCGAACAGTATGTGCGCTTTATCTCGCTGTCCTTTGTATGCGCCTGTGCGCGAGTCTCGCGATAGCTGCATTCAAACGTACTCGATACACAACAGCACGAGTACGGGGACAATACCGCACCTCGATCGTGCGAAACGATTGCGGCGACGATTGTCGTCGTCTGTCATCGATTAACGCGGAAAGACTCACCCCGTACCTCGTACGTTGTACGTCCAATAGTTGTTGTACACATATTTGCAATAGATTGATAGAACGATCGATAATGATGAAATGATGCCTGGTTGAGGCAGCGCTGACGCTCATCGACCGCGAGGTTGACTATAATGGCCATGTGCCAAAAACTCACAGTAGAATTACTTTCATTCAGCTTTTTTTTCAGTGTTTACATAACAGCGCGTAAGAAAAGGACTTTAACAAGGCCCTTCGAGTCAAGGCGCCAAGGCTGACCAGTTGACCACCCCCGCTGGATCTTGCTACTGCAATTTGTGCGTTTCTAATTCTATTCTTAAGCTCAGCGCTCAGCTTACTTAAACAGCCACGTCGCGCGACAAAATTCTATTTTATGAGTATTATACACGCATTTTGTAAACAATAAAAAATTCTATTGATACAATTCTGAATGTCGCGAAATATTTTTCCAGGGGAAAATGAATTTAAAGTTACGCTGCAGGGTAAAATTTAACGGAAGAACGCCTCGGAACACTTTTGTATCCTTGACGTTAGTTTTTTGGGACGCGATGTATATAGTTCTTCTAATCGATTAATCTATTTCATTACGTCGGGGTTTCCTCTATCGATCTGCATTCGACGGGACGCTTCCATTCAAGTTTTCAAAACGAGGACAGGGCTGTTGTCTAATGCGTCAGCGGATTATTATTATACCGTTGCGTCGCGCGTCGCGCGTCGGCGGAAGGATGGTGCGGATACTCAGCTCATCCTGTCTCTCGCAGCCGGAAGTATCGTCGATAAATCCACGGGTCATGCTTGTCAGCTGATTGGTCGGAAATACGGCCGAACAATCAAGCTCTGACCTAGTTTCGTCATCCCGGCTCCATTCAGCTTTTCGTGGGACCGCTCTCTCCCGCGGATACTCAACCACCACCACCGCCACTACCACCTGCGTCACGCGTATCGAGCGATTCGTGCACTGCACCAAATTCTCCTTCGTGTGCGGCCACGTCCGTGTTCCACAATGCTGTACAATGCACAAGCGGATGCATATTCGCCTAAATCCATCCAGCATAATTCAATCCCTTTCTCTCCGCGAGAATATTGGAGGAATTTTTTTTTCCAAGTTCCGATGAAGCCACATCGAAGATCTACAATCTTAATTCCGACTCTAATTTCTTTATCAATTTTCGAGAGACTTGTACTTTTTAAAATGTCGATATAATGACGAACGAGGAAAATAAGTTTCTTGCGAGCTAAGCGCTTATATGTAATCGTCTTTAATTGATTCAGCTTTTTCAAAATTTTAACTTAATTTGATGTTAGATGTAGTTATATTGTGAGGACCAGAGCAAATCGTAATAAAACGATTTTCTTCGGCATTGCGCAACGCTCGTGCCGTTCTTTTTCATGAAAATGCATTTAAAATGCTTTTAACGGCGAGTGCTTCTATTATTATAGCGCTTGCGTCTAACAATAAGGATAATACGCATTATATATATATAATCGCGTTTACTATAATGGAAACGGTTATCGCGTTATAAGAATTTCATCGAGGAAAAATTAATCGTTATCGTGTCCGGCGAAATGACCTGTGACATTTGCGACGGTCAGGCGATGCATTCTCGTACATTTTTCGTGTAAAAATAACGGGCCGCGATGGCGACGGCTGATGTTAACTTTGAGAGACGAAGATAATGTCTACTCGACGGGAGTCCTATGTGCGTGGGTTTAATTTTAAACATCGGCCTTAGACAATTCCGTACGAAGCACTTCGATATCGAGTGCTCGCGTGTTGACGCGATTTCCTGAAATTAGATTTGGTGCTCGATAAATCTGCATCACCCTCATCGGGAAAGCGTATTTTTATCTCGCACCGTCGCGTCGGGGCGTCGCATGATCGCGAACCGACGAACGTAACGTCGCGTTATTGATATTAAACATCGTGACCGTCGTGACGTTTTATTCGTTTCGTTCGTTTTTATGGGTGGGATGTGAAAAATAAAACACGTCAAAGTATGCAACAAAGGTCATCAGTTAATTCCTATGTCTCAATCATCGGATGACTTCCGTCCTTCACGAACCGCTTCAAAAAAGAAATATTAACGTTGGCTAATCGGTTCGTTGAGAGTCACCCGATGCGATCAATATGAATATCAATGTGAAACTTTCGATAATTTCATTCGGCTACATTTTTACATAATACCAAAATCGAGAATACGCTACTGATATGCTCTTCGATGACGCAGTCTCTCTCTCTTTCTCTCTCTCTCTCTCTCTCTCTCTCTCTCTCTCTCTCTCTCTCTCTCTCTCTCTC